>NC_092761.1:65976955-66279986 GCF_047496795.1 Chiloscyllium punctatum | reverse complement strand
GCATTAATTGGCACTAAATTGGCAGCTTCAGACATAGCGATAGAGAGGCATTATACGCACAATGGAAATTTCATATTAGATTAGATTACATTACAGTGTGGAAACAGGCCCTTCGGCCCAACAAGTCCACACCGACCCGCTGAAGCGCAACCCATCCATACCCTTATACCTAACACTGCGGGCAGTTTTAGCATGGCCAATTCACCTGACCTGCACATCTTTGGATTGTGGGAGGAAACCAGAGCACCCGGAGGAAACCCACGCAGACACGGGGAGAATGTGCAAACTCCACACAGTAAGTCGCCTGAGGCGGGAATTGAACTCGGGTCTCTGGCGCTGTGAGGCAACAGTGCTAACCACATGTGCCACCGTGCCGCCTATCTGGCAGTAGAGAATGCTTTTTAATACTGAGGTTAGGGATTATTACTTTGCTGAAATGCAGAGCTTTATTCTGTTTAAGTGGTGCCGAACCTGACTTGGAAGTTTTTGATGCTGATGATGGATGCATAAAGGATCGGTTTGGTTCATTCAACAATACTGACACTCTTCTGGGTGATTTAGGGTTGAATGTAATTGATGGTGACAACTAATAACAAATTAAAATGAACAAGCATTTATTTTTGAGCATGAACAGATTGAAATGTGGAAACATTGAAATTTTTATCAATGGAGTCCAGAACTTTGGATGGCAGAAAAGATTACAAATGATTTAACATGCTGAAGTAATTTTGTGGTTCTATGTATCATTACTTCATCAGATCCTTGGGATGCATCTTTGAACTATTAACTAAGTTCTTTTCATAAGACCTATCTCCAGATCATTAAGCAAATCAATATTTATGTGGGCTAAACTGTCAAGAATTATGATAAAAAACAATGACTGCAGATGCTGAAAACCAAATACTGGATTAGTGGTGCTGGAAGAGCACAGCAGTTCAGGCAGCATCCAACGAGCAGCGAAATCGACGTTTCGGGCAAAAGCCCTTCATCCTGTCAAGAATTATGGCCTCCTGGTTATTATGAATTAAAGAAAGGCATGTATTTCACAAGCACTTTTCAGAAACTAGAACATCCTGTTGCCCAGCTAAAAAGTGAAATAGAATCAATTCTCAGAGAGGATGAAAAAATCAGAATGTTCACTTGTTCAAAAGTACCTTAATTTCAAATACGCTGTCAACACATTTCTCAAAAAAATTCATCTAATGCAAAATCTTATTCAGATTCAGGTGAATAAATTGACAAGATATATTTGTGAATAACAGCACATTAAAAGGGCATACCACTTCTTAAGGAGACATCTAGATAAATTTTGGTGGTAATGTATTAGATTTCTAGTGGTGGGTGAGTGGAAGCGGAGAGGTATCTTAATAGCCACTCCAGAGCTCAGAGGGTCCACCTAGTGACACAGGCTGTCTTGTGATCAACATGCTGCTACAAAATGACTCCCAGCTAGATACCTGAATACCAAAAACTCACAATGTGGTCTTCTCTACATTGGGGTAACTGTTTTGCAGGACACCTACATTCTGTCCACAAAAATGACACAGAGCTTCAGGTTATCTGCCACTACTTCAACACACCACTGTGTTCCCAAGCCGACAATTCTCGCTTGTTTCTGCTGCAATGCTCCAGCAAAGCATTTTCTGCTGAGGCCTTCAGAACTCAATAGGAAGTTGAATAATTTTCAGACCTGTACACCATCTTCTACATCCTTTCCCCACCCTGAAACACTAAGCTCTGTCATGATATGGGCTGTTTTCAGCACAATCATTTTCCTGAACTTATGGTCCCCATTATCAGCATTATATCTCCATACTATGCATCCCTTTATCTCCCTAACTGCTGTTCTCTCTCTCTCTGGGCTCCATCTCTGCCTATATGTTCTGTCCTTCCATGACACTACATCCCCCACCCACCTTGTATTCAGTCTCTCTACCATCTTCTCATACCTCCTATCAGTTCTGAAGAAGAATCACTCGACTCAAAATGTTAACTCTGTTTTCTCTCCACAGATGTTGCCAGACCGACTGAGTTTCATCACAATTTCTATTTTTGCTTCATATTTCCAGAATCTGCAGTTCTTTGTTTCATATTATTTTCAGGCCCCTGCTTGTTTAAAGAGACTTTCTTGTTCTTTTGAGGGTTTCTTGCCTCCAATACATGCTGTCCTTTGACGGAAACCTTGGGGGAGCGGCCATTTCTCAGTCGGGCAAGATTGCTGATGTACTGACACTCTGATTGGGTGACAACTCTAGGAAGCGCTCACAATTGACCACCATCAGAAAAATGTACATCGTGGTAATTCTCAAGCTGGCAAAAAAAAATCAGCCTGACATATTTGTCTGTGAGTCTGGCTGAGTGAGGAAAGGCTTGTGAAATTTAACTTCTGCTATTGACAACCTAAAGAGTGACAGTTCCCAATAGACTTCTTGGCAAGTGAACATGACAGTAAATATACTCTCAAACTACTTTGGGGGCTTGTAATTGCAAAGTCCATAAATATCCACTAAACTTGGCACAGCAATTCTGCTTTCTGAACACACTTGATGGTAGTATACAAGCAACAGCTGTACCTCAATATTCATTCATTCAATTATTTTAATTGCAGGTTGTTAATGGTGATCAGCATTGACAGCGATGGATCGCATTTTCCTTCCCAGTTTTCATTCAATGACAGTGGCAAGTTCTCCCAACTCAGATACTTAAAATAACCCAAACACTTCAGCTAAGAAAATGTTGCTGCACTGTACCAGGAGAAAATCTTGCTTTTTAAAATGTATTTGCATTTTCTGAAAGCATGATTATCAAAGTAATCTTTAACAATTTCCTGAGCACGTGTTATGGATTAGCATTCTTCAGGGTACCTGACAGTGACCCAAGTTAACTCACAAGAGACTCTTGTACCATCACATTTGAAATGGGAACTTCCAAAGATGAAAAGGAAGGGATTCTAACATTGTTATATGTCTGTTTTCCATTCAGCTCAATGGAAAGTGCAGATTTATGGTCATTAGAAATGCTGCTGCTGTTTCATTTTTGGCCATTTCACAAGACCTCCTTTGTTTCAGCTGTCACAGACACTGAGCTTCACTTTAGTCACTCCTTTGGGAGTCGGTCTGAATTAACTAAGTCTGCTCCACAGCTTACCTTGGCTTTTGGTCTTAAATCAATTCATTCGACTTCTTTAACAGCCCTAATTCCCTTCCAAGTCCCAATTCTATTCCTACTTAAATCAGCACACAGGATCAATTGCTGATTTCTAGTAATGCATATTTTACGGAAAGAAAATGCTCTCAAAGGTTCTGTTTTAATTTAATTCCTTATTCAGGACATTGCACTGTACTGGCATTGGGGCTACAGTTGCCACTTGAAGGGGCACTTGAGAGGAACCCCCAGGGTACCTTCACATGCCTCCAGATATACAAAGCTGCTCTTTCAGCCCAGACCAAGTAAAATTAATTTCCTGAAGAAGTCTATGTTATGTCACCTTTGGAATATATAATTTTATTCTTATAGTCATGCGATGTGGATGTCACCAACGTCACCAATATTTATTGCCTGTCCCTTATGTCTAATCCATCAAAACTGAGTTCACAATAATGACAAAAGGTCAGTCTTATCTTGAAACATTAACTCTTTTTTTCTCTCTCCAGATGTTTTCAGATCTGCTGAGCATTTCCAGCAATTTTTGTTCATATTTTAGACTTTACAGACTGAATAATATTCCATTTTCACCAATTTTTGTTCATATTTTAGACTTTTCAGAATGAATAATACTTCATTTTTTGCATTGAGTTTGCATTGTCTGACATATGTCGAGTGTGTGGTGCTGGAAAAGCACATATGTTTGGCCAAGACTGTATACCTTCTGCTTAGAATTGAAGAATGGACTGTCTGGGTGGAAAAATGGGCATAACTAAAATAGTTAATTGCATCAATATTTAGAAGAGTGATAGGGAAAACTCAACTCATGGTAATTAAGGTAAGATAGTATTGTGAAGCATGTTTCAAACTAGCTGTGACAACATACTGGATTTCAAAACACGGTGGTTGAAGATACTTGTCTCCCTGCTGTTTCATGCTTTTTTGCTCCAGCGACAAGTTGAATCACCTGCAGATTTACGCTAATGCTCTAACTTTGGTGTCGAAATAGTTCCAATTAGAATGAATGCACATGAACTCTCCCAGTCACTTCCTTCCACTGCTGTCCTTCCCTTTTTAATTTGATAAGATCTCATCATTCCTCTACTCTTCTTCTGCAAAATTCACTCACTTATTTATCAATCTATTATAATGTGTATTTTTTATTTTAAATGCCTGAACCTTGTCATCCTAATGATTGCTGATCATTTTAACTCACCTGACAAGATCCAAATGATTTGCCCCTGTTGGACTATGTGCATTTGCAACACGGCACAGCCAAGCACAGAAGAAAAGTCTAACCCAAATAATGTGTGACCTTTCAGTTTTAAATAATATTTGAGATAAGATTCCTTAAGCTCCTGAGTATTTGGGGTGCAGGAGGCTAATGAGGCTTACTGTAGTCTCCAGAAAAAGCAAATGTATTGCAGCAGCTTCTGAAATTCCCTGGTGTAATTTTATTACGATGTCACTGGTGGTGTTAGCCACAGATCCTCAGGGGAAATGGTTGCTATGCATGTAGATAAGGTTCAGAACCTAATTGCCATCCAATTTGTGTGACTGGCAGGCATGTTTACAACTCGTAATTGTTTATCTATTAATTCTAATGCAAGTAGTTTAATGTGACCAGACAGCAAGCATTTCTGTTGTGAAAATCACAACAGAGAGCACACCATCATTAGGATTTCTCATCTCAGGTCCATCCTAGGGTAAAACCACCTTCTTTAGCAAGTTCAACATGGAAAGAATCAAGCAAATTAGGGTAAAACTTACACTGGATCAATATATTCAGGGGAGGGGCATATTTCCAGATTATTGGCAACTTTACGAGTGACTTAATATCTAACAGAAAATATACTTTTCTGGTGATTTTCAATTTAGTGTCCCAGTAATATTTTCCATGAGTAGTTCAGTAATGAAGGAAAGTATTTCCATTTTGTAGGGAAGTCAGCTAAGTACATTACAACGAAAGGAATAAGAATTATTGATAGAGTCTAATCAAGTGGAAAAAGACTCATATGGAGCTTCAACTCCGTCCTAGAAGAGTTGAATCAAACGGCTTGTTGCTACGCCATAAAATCCGATGCACAAATTTTGGATTATCATATTAATGTTACTCAGTTCAACAGTTGTTGTAATTCTTTGCTTCCCCAGACCTTTTAATGAAACAGAATATTGTAGTATCAAATGTAATTTTAAGGCAGGTAAAAGAGTATTTTTTAAAATAATTTAACTGGAAATTAAGAATACTAGAAATACTCAACAAGCTCAGCACCATATGTGGGGAACAAAAGGGAGTCAATGATTCAGATTAATTTATCTTTTATACTGATCTTTTGTACAAATGACTGTTGGGCTGCCCTGGCTGAAGGTGACTTAAAAATGACTGCCCTTTAGTTTTAGTTGACATAATATGGTGGAGAAGATTTTTAGATGTAATAGTGGCTTGTATAGTAGGAGAAAGTGAGGACTGGAGATGCTGGAGATTAGAGTAGAGAGAGTGGTGCTGGAAAAGCACAGCCGGTCAGGCAGCATCCGAGCAGCAGGAGAATAGATATTTTGCACAAAAGGCCTTCATCAGGAATGACGCCGGTGGGTCGGGGCTGAGAGATAAATGGAAGGGGGGTGAATGTGGGGGAGATAGCTGGGAAAGAGACAGTTGGATGAAGGTGGGGGAGAAGGTGATAGGTCAGAGGGGGCAGTGGTGAATGGGTCTGGAGGGTGATGCCGAGTTGGAGGCTTGGGACTGGGATACTGTGAGGGGAGGCCCATCCCAGTCCCAAGTTTTTAACTCGGCACCACCCTCTGGACCTGTCTGTCACTGCCTCCTCTAACCTATCACCTTCTCTCTCACCTTCATCCACCTATCGCTTTCCCAGCTACCTCCTTCCAACCCCATCACCCCCTCCCATTTATCTCTCAACCTTGACCCACAAGCGTCATTCCTGATGAAGGGCATAACCCAAAAAGTCGACTCTCCTGCTCCTCGGATGCTGCTTGACCAGCTGTGCTTTTCCAGCACCACACTCTCATAGCTTGATTGGTGTAGTATTAAAATAAACCATAAGTTAGGACAATTGTTGCTTTGTCGACAGAATATATCCAAGGTAACAAGATAAAGGATCTTACAATGAACACACAAAGGCTCCTATTGCAAACATGTATCTGCAGGTGTTTATACAGAGACAGATGGTTAAGGATACCCTGGAGTATGCTGGTGGAAGAATTCCATACCTAGTCGATTTAAAGTCTGAGCTCCATCACAAATACATTTCCTTTCGTTAAGACTCCCAGATAATCAAAGTAATAGATTTGGAAAATACATATAAAGATGTAAAATTGTTTAAGAAATACAATAAGCATCAAAGAAATTCCCCTAAGTTCCTATGTATACATTGCTTTAGACAGTAGGAAGCAGCCTTCTAGCAGAAAGGATTGAATTACAGATGCAGAAGTCAGAAGTACTGAAATGTGGTTAAATAAGATGTATTGTCAAAACCCAGGGATAGAGATAAGGATGTCTGGTAGACATCATGAGATCTTGGAAGACTGAGGATTGTCCTTAGAGTTGCCCATCATTGACCATGCAGTCACATGATTAACTTGAGTGGAGTGTATACAAATCAATGAATAATATCATTGGTTTGTAATAGTCAAAGGCAGGCGGAATACAGAAGTATAATGGTATATATTGTTTCTTTGTTCAGGGAAGAAACTTCTGGGTCTCCAGAGGATTCTTCCTATTGGTGTAACATCAATAAACCTTTTGATGCTCAAAGAATAGACTAATAGAATCCCCTATAGTGCAGAAGCAGGCCATTCGGCCCATACCAACCCGCCGCAGATTATCTCACCCAATCCCTGTATTTCTCGTGGTTAATCCACCTAGCCTGTACATTCCCGGACACAATGGGCAATTTACTAAAACCAATGCACCTAACCTGCACATCTTTGGACTGTGGGAGGAAACCTACACTGACACGGGGAGAATGTAAAACCACCATGCAGACCGTTACCCGAAGGTGCAATCAAACCTGGGTCCCTAGTGCTGTGAGATAGCAGTGCTAACCACCGAGCCACCATGCTGCCCCCAACTCCAGTTCTCAGGTGATATATTTAGTCATTCCACTCCAACAATGATCACAATCTAAGCATATACTATAGCACATAATGGTGTGGTACAAATTGTGTTTTCTTGTTTTGTTTGATGTTTGATGATAAATGTATTAATGTTACATTTTCAATTAGGACAATGATTTTTATTCTGTGTGCATGGGGAGAAAAAGTGCTATTGCACACAAGGCAGGCACATTGTTATATTCTGAACTTTATTCAGAATGTTTTGCAGAACTCTGGGAAAAGCTAATCCATGGTGAAGTTATATCTGGGTGAAGTGGAACATCAAAGTAGCAAAACTCAAATTTGCCCCAGAATTGCCAATAACTATTCAAACTGGAAATCTGAATAGCTACAGGCTGGAGTGAGGAAAGTGCTTTTTAGCTATGAGCTTATGCGGGACGTAGGTCAATGGCAAAAGCCATACCTTCATTGGTGAAGTGTTATCGTATCTAGTTTTCCATTGCCATGTGCAATGGACTAACATTCTACAGATGTCATCATACTGTATCAGCAGTGGTTTTCAGATTAATCCTGAAACTTAACCAATGAATTGTGTTCTCCATTGGTGGATAGATCTACATACTTGCTTTCTATCTCCTTCTCTAAAGCAATGGAGTCTTCAACATATAGAAAGAATGTTCTGAGAGAACAATTTTAGCTACCTTTGACTTGGGTTGGCAGTGAACTAATATTCTGCCTTCAGCATACTCATCACATGATGTAGATCTGAGGTCAAAGCAATTTATATCTTGAAATGAAGCTGATGAAGCTTCAAGCTTGGATTGTTACATGGCATGTGGCATTTATGTCAGGCACCTATCCAATACTCTTAATATTCATGGGAAGGTGATGGCCAACTGACATTATTGCTAGACTGTTAATCCAAGAGATTTAGATAATGTCCTTGGGACCTGGGCTCAAATCCCACCATGGCAGATGTTAAAATTTGAATTCAACAGTTCTGGATTTAAGAGCCAAATAATGACCACAAATACGTTGCTGAATGTCAAGGGAAAATCCATTTACTTCACTAATCCACTTTAGGGAAGGCAACTGCCATCCTACCATGGTCTGGCCTCCATGTGATCCCAGATCCACAGCAAGGTGATTGATTCTTAACTGCTCTCTGGCCAATTAAGGATGGGCATTTAGTGTTTACCTAGCCAGTGATGCCCACATCCTATGATGAATAAATTGGAACTCAGTGCTTCTACCATCTGTGCACTATGATTGCAGTGTGTACCATTTATCAAATGCGTGAATATCTTCACCATACAAATTTAGATGGAGTTCTTCGGGCTGAAAGGATCATAAGGTATGGGGAGGAAAGCTTCTTAATTAAGGAAGAGAAATGTGACATTGCTTCATCTGTGTTTTTTTAATGCAAAATGAGGGAGAAGGGCCAAACTTTGTATGAGTCCCCAAATTCTCCAGTGTGAGCACTGACCTTCAAATTATGGGCCAATAACTTTTAGGTCTCCAGAATCTGGAGCTGAAACTAACTTTGGGCTCCCTGAATTCAAATGCTACTTGCTGCTCATTTCAAATCTATGCACAAATGGACAGAGTATGAAAGTTGCAAGCTCCATATGGCTTGACACAGCTTCACCTGCCAAACCAACAGTTCTCAGAGGGACTGCTCAAAAATGGGCAAACCACTTCTACACATTCAATGTCTGTGCAATGTTCTGAAGCATTTCTTCCCAAATTACCCAAATTGCAATCAAGCAGAGCAAACTTCACCTGGCATTATATAGCAAACTACTTCAGGACACTCTGATTTTGGTCATTGCTTTCCTGTGCAATTCACATGTTACCTGATTTGGTTCAGTCTCAGAATCTGTTGTCCAACTGATGTCTAGCTTACACCCATTTACAATGCAAGCAAATGTTATTGACCAAAAGATCTGCATTCAGGTTGCTTCTTATCAAATCCAAAACCAAAGGAAGAGTTGATGAAACACAGGAATGAAGGTTTTGTCTTTTGTTACGTTATGATATCACACCAGACTACCATTGTAATGTTATTTGCGAAATGCTACGCTCCATAGTGACAACAACATCTTTCCAATGTCAAAACTTACAATGAAAAGGATTTCAATTCTAAACTTCAGTAAATAACGAGTTAAGTAGTAAATCATACATATGTTGGCTCTGACTATAAAATCAGTATTGATTTTCTGACAGACCTTTCCAAGTCCCTTGGAAAATAGACTGATCACTATTTGAATCCAAACTTCCTGTTATTGAAGGTGCAGTACTGTCATTTTTAAAGTGACTGTGTTTTTTAAAAAATTTCATTTGTCAATGATGAATGTTTCTTCCAAGTCTGATTAACCACTTGCTGTTAGATTTCATTTCAATTCTTTTAGGTTCAGAATTTCTTTTCTTCATTTATTCATCGGGGTCACTGAAAAGGTCAACATTTATTGCCAATCTCTGATTGCCCTTGAACTTGAGTAGCTTATTTGGACATTTTGGAGGGCACTTGAGAGTCAAACAACACAAAGTTTGTCTGGAGTCACACATAAGCCACACTGGGTAAGGATGGCAGTTTTCCTTCCGTGAAAGACATTAATGAATCAAATTTGACATTAATAAATGATAGTTGTGAGTATCACCATGACTGAGATTGCTTTTACATTTCAGATTTATGAACTGAATTTCAATTTTTCCGAGATGGCATAGTGGACTGTTAACCCAAAGCATTAGCTAAGAATTCTGCATTACTAGCCCAGTGATATAAACATTAAGCCACCATTTCCCTTCTTTCTTGAAAGATTGAAGCTCATGGTTCACTGAGGGGTTCTCAGGCTTCATCTTTGTCTATTTTTGTATCATGTGAATGTATTTTCTGAATTGCTGTGTAGTAGCTTTTCACTTCAACCAGCAGGTATTTTGTGGCTTTGTTGCCATGGAGTTGAAGCATCCAATGCTTCTTTTTTTGATGGCTGGAGTGTTACATGATTAGTCATACAATATATTATTACATAACATAGTTGATGTCCTGTGGTGTCACTCATGGAGAAAAGTAAAATGAACATTTTAAAATCTCTTATTTATTCCTATTTTCTGAAGCTTTCTGTTTTCTTTTAGTCTTGCATTTCTTTTTTTCATTCTGTTTCAATAAGGGTAATTACTTTCATCAAAGTATATTCATGTACTTCTGAGCATAATTCTTAATCAAAGGGTGGCATTTAGAGGTGAGGATGACTGCTTGGCACACTCCTTCCAGAAGTGAAGTCAATGAACTGTCGTCAGACCCAGTGAAAGTCTGCCTTCTATAATGTTGATGATAATAGTCTGATAACTAGTTATTAACTCAATTAGTTAGCTCATTTGAAACAGTAAAACACATTGCAAGTTATGAAGCAGACATTACAGCAAATCAACGGATTTATGTGCATGCAACATACAGACTAACTGTCAGATAGAAACACAAAATTGTGTAGATACACAGCATATGGAGTCCTGAAGAGCAAACTTTCTTAAAGGCAAAATGAATGTGCAATCGTCCCTCTTGACCAAATGAAAGTTCAACTGTTTAAACTAACACATTAATCTGTGACTCCCTGAAATGTTTCGGTCATTTGCTCATACATTCAGATCTCATGATTGTGATTTTGGTGCTGCCATGATCACCTAATATCATCGGTGCTATTGTCAGCCATTCCTGGTTTTGTTGTCGAGTTTTTACCTAATGGACTGCATTTGCTCTTCCAGAATTTATTTATCCTCTTACATTACAACCAAACTTTCTTCCAAAATACCTCCAAATTAGCCACCGACTGAACTCATTCCCTAAGCTTTGTTTCAAATTGTCTTGGCATTTTTCATGTTTTCCCCCCTTCAGAGCTTCCAGTTTATTTAGAAGCTTCTGCCATTACATCTTGGATTCTTCTATCAAATGTGAATCATCTCTTGGTCAAATACATTTTACCTTCCATGACCTGCAGTAAAAGTCAAGGCTCTCTAAATTTTTTTTTGCTTTCTGTTTGTTTTGAGGCCTGGACCTGTTGTACTCGCTGTTGCAATGGTAGTTTAGTTTCTTCCACATCATAATTGAATCCTTTCATGAGAGCATCACCCCTGGCATTTACACCTGACTGGACTATTTTATGAGAGATGCACATTGTGCATTATTTTGAGCCTCAGCTGGTATTTCTGTAGCTGTTGCTGCCGAGCTTGAACTGGTTTACAGGTGAGCTGCTCCAGCTCTTCCTGCAAACTGGAAAACTTCACATTGGATTGATGGTATAGGGCTTGTAATTCATCCTGCTTTATTTCTTTCTCTTCCAGCTCTTCATTCATCTTTCTGAACTGAGTGGAAATGTCCCCTAAAGAATGCATCATCTCAGAGATCATTTACTCAAGTACAGATTTATTGGAACTTTCATTTTTCTCTCCACAGCTCGAGAGCTAACATTTTAATTCAAAAGCTCAAATAGACAGAGAAGTGTCGCATTCTGTTTGCATAATTGATTAAGAATTCCTACCAACTCTCTATTATTTCTACCAGCATGATAATCAGCTTTGTCATATAGCTCTACATTAGTTGACAGGAAAAGGATGCTAATTGGACGATGACTTCCCAGCTATGAATGCATATCCAAACCAATTCAACACAGTTTTGAATTGATCTCTTTTCCTCATTTCTTTGCTTACATAACTTAACCTGAGAAGATGGTTGTCATGATTGACTTTATTGACCAGAGTATTGTGTACAGGAGTCGGGAGGACATGATGGCTGCACAGGACATTGATGAGAGCATTTTGGAATATTGTGTGCAATTCTGGTCTGTACCCTGTAGGAAAGATGTTTTAAAACTTGAAAGGGTTCAGAAAAGATTTACAAGGATGTTGCCAGGGTTGGAGGGTTTGAGCAACAGGGAGAGGCTGAATAGGCTGGGCTGTTTTCTCTGGAGGGTTGGAGGCTGAGGGGTGATCTTATAGTGGTTTATAAAATCATGGGGTTACAAATAGGGTAAATAAACAAGGTCTTTACTCTGGGGTGGGAGAGTCCAGAATTAGAGGGCATAGGTTTAGGGTGAGAAGAGAAAGATATAACATAGGCCCGAGGGGCAACCTTTTCTCACAGAGGGTGGTGTGTTTATGGAATGAGCTGCCAGAGAAAGTGGTGGAGGCTGGTACAATGATAACATTTAAAAAGCATCTGGATGCCTTTTAAGGGTTTAGAGAGATATGGGCTAAGTGCTAGCAAATGGGATTAGATTAGTTTAGGATATCTGGTCGGCATGGACAAGTTGGACTGAACTGTCTGTTTCCATGCTGCATCTCTCTATTATTTTACAACCAGAAGCCCCAGGTTCAAGGCTCACCTGCTCCAGAGTTGTTTAATAAAATCTCTGAACAGGTTGATTAGAAAAGTAGGTTAAATTTTAAAAAAAGCTACATTAGTCAGACTTGCCCAGTTCACAGTACAACGTGCACCAACACTGTGAAAATTTCATAGAATCCTTACAGCATGGAAGCAGGCCATTTGACCCATTGAGTCAACGTTGACTCCCTGAAGAGCCTCCCACCCAGACCCACCCCATGCTATCCCTGTAACCCTGAATTTCCCATGGCTAACCCACCTAGCCTGCACATCTCTGGGCAATCTAGCTTGGGAAATCCACGTAACCTGCACATTTTGTAATGTTAGAAAAAAAACCAGAGCATGCAGAGGAAACCCACACAGACACGGGGAGAATTCAATCCCAGCTTTAAATTGATCTCTTTGTTTACATAAACTTACCCTGAGAAGATGGTTGTCATGATTGACTTTATTGGTCAGAGTATTGCGTGTAGGAGTCGGGAGGACATGATGGCTGCACAGGACATTGATGAGAGCACTTTGGAATATTGTGTGCAATTCTGGTCTGCACCCTGTAGGAAGGATGTTGTGAAACTTGAAAGGGTTCAGAAGAGATTTACAAGGATGTTGCCAGGGTTGGAGGGTTTGAGCAACAGGGAGAGGCTGAATAGGCTGGGGCAAACTTCACATTGACAGTTGCAAGAATCGAACCTGGGTCCGTGGTGCTGTGAGGCAGCAGCTACTGTGCTGTCCTTGTACATTGTGTGTACTTTCTTAATGCATCCTTTTATTTTAGGCATCGCTTACTGTCAGTAACAAATGTTTCAGTTCAGAGGTTTTAGATGGAAAATGAAGGAGAGTGAATGACATACAAACAATAGATCTCAAGCTCTGAGATAAACCAACTGTGTGTAAAATGCACTGTCAGTGAAAATAAAGAGACAAAATGGCTGACAGGAAATTTTCTGAGGAACAACAAAGGTTAAAACTTGGAGAAGGAATTTCAAAGCAAGCAATTTTACAACAAAAGACCGTGCACTCAGCCTGGCTGGAATGAAAGTTGTGCTTTGTTTTGAATTAAACTCGCTTGCTTGCACATTTTGCATTAATAAATTAACTCTGAGTCTTCCCATTTTCCCCAAAAATTCTTCATCAAATTTTTTGATAAAAGGGCTTCAAGCTTTGATCTGATTTGCTTCATTCAAAACAAAATCATTACCTGCATTCACAAAACATTAGAGAGCAAGCACACTTTATTAAAACAAAACCTACACGTGACAGAAATGCGAAACAAAAATGGAAAATTCTGAACATTTACAGCAGGTAGGCTTCAGTTTATCAAAAAGGCACAATGTCCCTAGTTCTCAAAGTAATACTAATTTTCTGTCAGAAACATCAATCGGACATTTTAAAGATGTTAATTCATCTTTATTTCCAGCATTTTCTTCACAGTTAACCAATTGAAGCATAGAACCAGTTAATGATGGAGGAAGGAATTATCATTATTTCCCAACATAGCTGTTCATGTCATGCTACAATGTGTTAGTAATTGATCGGTGCTTCCAAAAAAAGGTGAATGTAACCCACAAAACATCATTTTTGAGGATACTCAAATTAAAGCAAAAACAAGGATTTTGCAATGTGAGAGGGTGAATTGAGAAAATGGTGACAGCAAAGTGCCAGAGATGTGAATAAGAACTGAAAAGCTGACAGAATAATTGGCCTCGGCTAGTGTACTTCATTTGTTGGAATACTACTGGTTCAATTATTCAGACAATTTTGCTGCATTTATAGACAATTGATATTTTATAGATTATTATCTCTTTTACAATATTAACACCTGCAGGAACCTGACTCAATTATTCGATCTGCTCAAGGTAGTAAAAGATCTGTCAATCCTTGCGTTTCACAGGCTGTCTGATTAAATCTGTCTGTTCTGCTTGACAAAGTCAGTCACTGAGGCAGACAGAATTTACGCACCGAGCAGCTAACCTACCACATTCCATCAGTGCTGCAGGTAAATGAGATTTCACTGAAAATGAAATTTACTAACACGGCAGACAGATTTACTGGGGCTGTTGTAAGAACAATGCAGCAGCGAAGCACTCTGGTCCTTCAGCCACGGGGTGAGAAGTGAGCCACTGAGATAAAAAGTTGTGTATTTTACTGAAATAACAGCAATCTGATAAGTAATTCCACTGTATGGCTCATCTGATTGCAGTGGTCAAGGTACGGTTGAAGATCAAAGTATCTGCACTGCTGTAATGACTGCCTTAATACATTCTGCTCCAATAAATGCTGCATTTGAGTTCAAGTTAAACAATTTTATCAAGTTTTGTTTGCAAGGCAGGATAAATTACACCATACAATGAATATTATTTGTCTCAACACATTCCTACTTTGTGTCATCTTGAAGCTGAAGTCAAAGTACCTCTAGGATTGGGATTGATTTAGAATTAATGATCTGAATGTCAACATTTGCATGTGCTTACTGAAGGAGCAGCAATGTTTTCTTTTGCCATGACCAATCCTCAGTAATGGCCCATTGCTTAGTGCCTGAAGTTCAAACAAAGTCTTGCAAGATTCATTTGTGTCTGTTTCAACTCTTGGTCAACTGTAGTCACACATATAGCAGATTGCTGGCTTGCACTGTAAAAGGAGGCCTATTTTCCCTATTGCTTCAAACCATTCCAATTCTTCCTTGCCTGTCTTCCTCCCTCTCCTTCTGTTCACTTCTCCCTTGAGCATTCTTTTAAATGCAAATTGAAATATCTCCAAGTCACCCTTTATTTACACGTGCACATGAACTTTGATCAGCCAGCTCAGAGAATCCCTAAGACACGTGTTTATATCTGTCAGCCGGGACTCTGTGATTAGTCCAGGTTAACAGACCCAATCAGGGAACTCATACTCAATGAGATCCTCCAAGCCAACTTTATTCCAATCACTACCCTCATTGAACAAGAGAGTTTGGGGTAGTCATGTTATGTCAGTTGCTTAGAACCAAAACAAAAAACAGCAGATGATGAAAATCAAAAATAAGAAATAGAGATTGCTGGAAATACTCTGCAAATCTGTGCAGTATCTGTAGGAAAAAGAAGCAGACAACAGAATCTTCCCAGTTACTGAATGACATTTGGAAGCCCACTCCTTGGACTGTGGCAATTCAGAGTCCCTGGCTCTGCATAGCCCTAACTGGCTGATTGACCATGTCCAAGCACCTGAACTGAGATCGACAATGCCTTGTCAGGTAGTGCCTATTGATTGTTGAAAAGCTCCTATGACTTGACTGAGGACTACTCTCTTTAAACTTACAGACATGGCTATTTGGCAGAAATACATTGAATGTGTTTGCTGTATGAGCTGCTGGCACATTCTGCAGGTATGGTATTGATTTAGGATTGTGCCATTCAGTAATTGACCGGTCATTATTGGCAACTGTGACAAGCTGTCTAACTTTCTGTCTGCCCAAAGAGGCAAGGCAGTTCCAAAATATTGTAAGCCTGTGAAAATGTGACTGAGGTACCATTGTACAAAAAGGCAAGACAAAGCAGTGGCACTGTAAACATCGAGTGAGCAACAAGAAAGCATGTTATTAGCCTTGAGATATTCCCTGTTCAGATGCATGAGATTGCTATGTGTCTCTGCATGCAAAATCTTCTGGCAATAGCATTACAATGGAAAGTGTCAGACGGCTCCAAAATGCAGTATTGAAGAGATGAAGTAATGAAGTGCATCAGAGATACATCAATGATGATGTGGTAAGGCTAGTGTTTGTCCAAACTCTGTAGATGAAAGGTGCATGCACTTGCTGTCAACTGGGCATGCTCTGAAGTATTTGGAGGCCTGGCAAAGGCACAAGTGAATTACAGCTGCCGGAACTCAGTCAGACTTCCATGTCAGGAATTATTGCCATCTAGTTTCTCTCCAACATTGGAGTAAATAGCATATTGCATGTCAAAAAGGTGAAATCAGGTAAAAATAAGATATAGTGCATGCAAATAGGCCTCTCACCATTCATTAGTGAGATTTCATTTATTAAAACCTTAAGAAAAAAAATCATTTGGCTTGACTTTGGAAATCCCAATTTTCCGTTCTCACCATCTTTCTCACTGATTCAACACTTCCTGTGTCATTCAGGACCTGGGAAAATTCTGCGCTATGTTTTTTTCAGAATGCATGTTAATTCCATTGACTTAATCTCAAACACGTGTGTAGTTTGTTGCAAACTTTTCTTATCTATAAACTATTGTTCAATCCCTTAACTATTTTTATGCAAACCATTCTTCACTTTGAATCATTGTTTCAAAATGTGGTGAAGTATTGTTGGCTTGAACCCTGTGCTTGTGTTATGCTGGCTCTTTGAGGCCAATAGTCCCACAGCACTCTTCAAAGTGAGCAAAGAATATCCTGCTCAATTATTCCTTCATTGTACAAGAAAAAAATAGATCAACCCACCATTTATCTCAGTGCAGTTTAAAAGACCTTGTTGAGCGCAAAACATCACCACGTTCACATCTATTGTAGTGAATGCATTTCAGAAAGTAATTTGTTACATCAGTGGATTACTGTTTAAAGCAGAGAACGATACACAAGATAATGCACTAGAAAATTGTGAGGGCTGAGATAAGGTGCAGTACAAAGGCAAGATTTTTTTTTGGTTCCTTTGGTCTTGGTCTACACTGATTGTTGCATTGTATTTTATTGACCTTGACAATGCGAGAATGCTTAAATGATGCAAAGTTGAGCCAGAACTGACAGAAATCAGGGAGGTTCGCCTAGCTTTCACTTCAGAATATTCCAAATAGGAGTAGCATCAGGTTGTTCAGCCTCTTGCATATGTTAGACCATTCAACATGGTCATGGCTGATTCTTTGTATTATCTCCACTTTCCCTCCTCATCTCAACATTGCAGAATTGTTTCAGACTTCCAAAATTACTCTGTTAGTTAAATACATGCAAGCATGGAAAATCAACAATCTGCTGGCCTACAGAATTTCAAAGATTCATAAACATTTCTGTCTTAAATGATCACCAACTTATCTGAGTCCATGACTGGGGAAACAGCCTTTCGGTCTTTACCCTATAAAGCCCCTTCAGAAGGTTGAATGCAGCAGTGAGACGATTTCTAAATCTTCGAAACTCCAGAAGGTGTAGCCTCAATTTATTCTGCCTCTTGTATCACGATACTGTCGCTTGAAGAGGTTATTTCCTTCCTTTTTTTTGAAGGGAAATGTAAGGCAAGGATACCAGCTGGCTACTCAAAGACCACATGAGCGAACAGCTTGGGAGGCCTTGTGCTTTTTTTAATGGCAGCTCTCACAGATCAGAATTTCTGGGTTTTGGTTTCTCAGTAGCATCAGAAGCTATTGGGGTCTCAACAGAGCTGGAAGCTTCAGTAAATGTCTCCTGGCTGCGACTCTCTCTGAATTTTCTCTTGATGTTGTTTTCCATCCTGGAGTGAAGAACTGCAAGTGAGGGTCTGTGTCTGAATTTTTGTTTTTTGCCAAGGGATGTGTTTATGAGATGTTACTACATTGGAATAATTAATTAGTAATAGTTAATGTATCTATTATTCTGTTAAGTTTCCAACAGAGTTGCTATTATAAGTTCCTCTTTCTTTGGTTGCATTTTAATTACACTGTTTAAACAAACTGTTTTTAAAGTCGAGTAGTTTGACCAGTCGCATTGCATCGGGGATAGACACTTTACATTTGCCTTTAAAATAAGAAAAGTTAGGGCCTAGTCTACATTCTTAAAATATTTTGATGGGTCTTGTCTGGTCCATAACACTTGCCCAAAGGCAAGTCACTTTTTCCAATGACTAATTTAGTCAACCTGTTGGCAGCTATATCCTTCTTTAGAGGTAGAGATAATAATGGAGATCTTCCCTTTGAATTTGAATAAACATTTTCCCAGAAACTGCCATGGTCATGGTGCAAAAGATTTAAAAAAGTGTTTTTTTTTCTTTTGGATACACAGCATGTGGAATGCATTTAGCAACCATTCTGGATCTCAAGTGAGTAATACCTGATCACTATACTGATTGTTGTGAATATGATTTCATTCACATCACCAATTCAACTCACTAACCTCAAGCAATTGGAGAAGCTGACTAAGTCATTCAGACAGTAAAACCAGTGAAGAGTGAAGAGAAATGAAGGTTTAAATCTTGCAATATTAAGTTCCTGAAACTCACTATCAGATATACTAATGTCAGCGGACTGAAACCTCTGACTCCGAGGTTAAAACCTCACATAAATGAGTCTGACTCCATCAGAGTGAATATTGTGAAGAGGAGCAGAGGGATAATTAAAATTGAAACTTCAATAAAAAGTACATAGCGCAAGAGTTATCAAAGCTGCAACCCAGGGAAAGAGTATGGGCAAGCAATCTACAGAGAGAAGGAATGATCATAGCCAAAACATCACCACTGAGATTGTATACAGTTAAAACAGATCATGGAATTGTAAGCAGGAATTTTAATGCATTGATATCATTGAATAAGCAACCAATTGAAACTTTATCTCCAAAAAGAAAGAAGAAAGATCTGCAACACTGAGGAGAAGGACACACATGAACAGAAGAAACCTTAGGACTAGATCAGAACCAGATTAGGGAAATTGGTCAAAGCAACGCAGAGGTGAACATTTTGAAGTCTGAAATTTGTGTTTTTTGGGAGGGCTCAAATGTTTATAATGTATATTTATGAGGATAATTTATGAGGATTATGGGGGGGGATGTGCAACTTGTGGAGGCTTCAGAAGCATACATAATGATTATGACATAGTGATAATGTCAGATTCACGTGATTAACTAATGAGAAGTGAAAGAGAGCAGAAACTCTCACATGCAGATGCAGAACTTCTGTGGAATTGCAGGTTAAATTAACTGGTGAAGTAACTCACAGGCAACAAATAACATCTTGCTTACATTACCAGAATATCTAGACTGATGT
This sequence comes from Chiloscyllium punctatum, assembly GCF_047496795.1. Taxonomy (NCBI): domain Eukaryota; kingdom Metazoa; phylum Chordata; class Chondrichthyes; order Orectolobiformes; family Hemiscylliidae; genus Chiloscyllium; species Chiloscyllium punctatum. The sequence goes on along the minus strand of NC_092761.1, from coordinate 66,260,451 downwards.
AATGGTCCATATAGAGAAACAATACACATTTATGAAATCAGTCCAGGGTATGAAAGCTGAAAATAATGAGTGAGGAGGGAGCACGACACTCAAAATCTATTTAAAACTTTAAAATTCAAGATGTGACCATAACACAAAGTTGCCAAAAGTATGTGCATTAGCAAGATTATTAGGAATGATTGTCAACTATTCACAGCTATGGTGAAGTCTTTGTTAAACTAACCAGTTAAATATTAGGATTTCTTAAGAAGACATTTGATGATGAGTTAACACTCTTCTGTAATGTCTTGTCTGGAACATTGCACATATTTTTGTGGTTCCACTATCAAATGCAAATTTATGCAATGTATGGAAATTGTAAAAAAAAATCCAAAACATAATGCTGTCGTCAAAAAATAAAATGTCAAAATAATTCATTCAAAAGCATAGTGCACATTCATAATCTTGGTCTTTAAATGATAAAACAAAGGAAATGATAGGTTGTTGATCCGAGACTAGGCTTTTAGACCCAAGGGGCATGAATGCAAAATACAGACAGAAGTTAGAAAAAAATCAAATGGTGTGCAATGTTTGCACATATTTCATAAATTACCAAAGCTAAATTATACCATGTTGATTAACCTTGTGAATATTAATTGAAAAACTAATTAAAATGGGATTGCTTGTTGTGAAGGCAAGTGTGTTTATGATTTGATGTTTTGTTAAGCATTTCAATTCTTGAAGGATCAAATTACAGCAGATGCTGGAATCTGAACTGAAAACAAAATAATGCCAGAGATCACAACGGGTCAGGCAGCATCCATGGAGAGAAAGCAAGCTGACATTTTGAGTGTTGATTACTTTTCATCAGAGTTGAAGTGAAGTATGGAGGGGGCAGCATTTACGCTATAGTGGAGAGCGGTTTGTTGGAGTGATGGGGGAGAAAGGATGTTGTCAGTTCAGTTTAAGTTATTGGAATGTGAGAATGGCAGAACAATGGTTTGTCTAACTGTCAGACTTTAAAGAATAGGTGGTCCCATTGGAGTGGGGGGAGAGGAGAGAGGGTAACAGAGAATGCAGCAAGTAAAGCTAAAAGAAAGGGAAGGAATGGGTTCACAGTTTGAAGGTGTTTAACTCAATAATGAGCCCAGAAGGTTGTAAAGTGCCTAGTTTGAAGTGGAGATGTTCAGTTGCTCTTCCAGTTTGCACTGTGATTTGCTAGAGCATTGCAGCATGTGAGGACAGACATGTGTGCATGTGAGTAGGCTGCCATGTTAAAATGAGCAGCTATGGGAAGTTTGGGGTCGTGCTTGTGCATGGACTGGAGTAGGTCCTCAAAGCAGTCACCCCAGTCTGTGTTTGGTTTCTCCAATGTAGAGTAGGTCCCATTGGGTACAGCAAATACAATACTCAAGATTGGAGGAGGTACAGGTGAAATGCTGCTTCACCTGGAAAGACTGTTCAGGCCCTTGAATGGTGACCAGGGAGGAGGCTAGTGTTGCACCTTATGCACTTATTGAGAAAGTTCAGTGGGGTTGGTTTTGGGGGGGGTTAGTTGTGATAGGGGAGGTGGTGGAGGGTGATGGTGTTAGTGGACTAGAATGGACTAGTGCGTCCCAGAGGGAATAATCCCTCCGAAATGTAGTAAGGGGGAGTGAGGGGAATTCTTGAATATTGATTTGCTACAACTCCATAATGTAACTTGAATGCTAAATGGCACTGCTTACCTCACCGTAAAGGATGGCACTTTAGAATTATGTCTTTTCTGATGTTGGTCATTTGCCTCAAATAATAAGTGAATTGGCAAGAGTTGATAGGAAAGGTTGACAAAGAAAATTGATTGAATAACCGCACCTAAATTGGAAGGGGACTAATATACTGGCAGGGAGATTTGCTCGATCTGCTTGGGGGGATTTAAACTAGTAAGGTGTGTGGTGGCACCCAGGGAGATAATGAGGAAAGAGATCAATCTAAGACTGGCACAGTTGAGAAAAGAAGCGAGTCAGACAGCCAGGGCAGGCAGGGACAAAGCAGAGAACAAGGTAAAACTGATAAATTAAACTGCATTTATTTCAATGCAAAGGGCTTAACAGGGAAGGCAGATGAACTCAGGGCATGGTTAGGAACATGGCACTGGGATATCATAGCAATTACGGAAACATGGCTCAGGAATGGACAAGATTGGCAGCTTAATGTTCCAGGATGCAAATGCTATCAGAAGGATAGAAAGGGAGGCAAGTGAGGAGAGGGACTGGTGTTTTTGATAAGGGATAGCATTACAGATGAGGGAGGATGTTCTCAGAAATACATGCAGGGAAGTTATTTGGGTGGAACTGAGAAATAAGAAAGGGACGATCACCTTATTGGGATTGCAGTATGGACCCCTTGTAGTCAGAGGGAAATTGAGAAACAAATTTGTAAGGAGATCTCAGTTATCTGTAAGAATAATAGGATGGTTTTGGTAGGGGTTTAACTTTCCAAACATAGACTGGGACTGCCGTAATGTTAAGGGTTAAGATGGAGAGGAATTTGTTAAGTATGTATGAGAAAATGTTCTGATACAGTAAGTGGATGTACCTACTCGAGAAGGTGCAAAAAGTGGAAATAAGTCAGGACAGAAAATGTGTTGCTGGAAAAGCGCAGCAGGTCAGGCAGCATCCAAGGAGCAGGAGGATCGATGTTTCGGGCATGAGCCCTTCTTCAGGCTCACGCCCGAAACGATGATTCTCCTGCTCCTTGGATGCTGCCTGACCTGCTGCGCTTTTCCAGCAACACATTTTCAGCTCTGATCTCCAGCATTGGCAGTCCTCACTTTCTCCCAAATAAGTCAGGGCAGGTGACTGAGGTGTCAGTGGGAGAGCACTGTGGGGCCAGTGGCCATAATTCTTTTAGTTTTAAAATAGTGATGGAAAAGGATAGACCAGATCTAAAAGTTGAAGTTCTAAATTGGAGAAAGGCCAATTTTGGCGGTATAAGGCAAGAACTTTCAAAAACTGATTGTGGGCAGATGTTAGCAGGTAAACGATGGCTGGAAAATGGGAAGCCTTCAGAAATGAGGTAACGAGAGTCCAGAGAAACTATATTTCTGTTCAGGTGAAAGGAAAGGCTGGTCAATATGCTGGGAATGCTGGGTGACTTAAAGAAATTGAGGGCTTGGTTAAGAAAAAGAAGGGAGCATATGTCAGGTATAGACAGGATAGATCAAGTGAATCCTGAGAAGAGTCTCAAGGTAGTAGGAGTATACTTAAAAGGGAAATCAGGAGGGCAAAAAAGGGGCATGAGATAGCTTTGGCAAATAGAGTTAAGGAGAATCCAAAGGGTTTTTATACATAAATTAAGGACAAAAGGGAACTAGGGAGAGAATAGGGCCCCTCAAAGATCAACAGAAAGTGGGGAAGTTACTAAACAAGTATTTTGCATCAGTATTTACTGTGGAAAAGGACATAGAAAATATAAAATGTCGGGAAGTAGACATTTACAGACAAGGTGGTGCTGGATATCTTGAAAAGCATAAAAGTGGATAAATCCCCAGGACCTGATCAGGTGTACCCTAGAACTCTGTGGGAAGCTAGGGAAGTAATTGCTGGGCCTCTTCTGAGATACTTGTATCATCAGTAGTAACAGGTGAGCTGCTGGAAGACTGGAGGTTGGCTAACATGGTGCCCCTATTTAAGAAAGGTGGTAAGAACCTAGGAACTATAAACCAGTGAGCCTGATATTGATGATGGGCAAGTTGTTGGAGGGAATCCTAAGGGACAGGATGTACGTGTATTTGGAAAGGAAAGGATTGATAGGGATAGTCAACATGGCTTTATGCATGGGGAATCATGTCTCAGCAACTTGATTGAGTTTTTTGAAGAAGTAACAAAGAGGATTGATGAGGGCAGAGCAGTAGATGTGATCTATATGGACATCAGTAAGATGTTCGACAAGGTTCCCCATGGGAGACTGGTTAGCAAAGTTAGGTCTCATGAAATACAGGGAGAACTAGCCATTTGGATACAGAACTGGCTCAAAGGTAGAAGACAGAGGGTGGTGGTGGAGGGTTGATTTTTCAGACTGCAGGCCTATGACCAGTGGAGTGCCACAAGGATCGGTACTGGGTCCACTACTTTTTGTCATTTATATAAATGATTTGGATGTGAGCTGAAGAGGTATAGTTAGCAAGTTTGCAGATGACTCCAAAATTGGATGTGTGGTGGATAGCGAAGAAGGTTACCTTGGATTACAACGGGATCAGATAAGCTCGTCTGCTGAGGAGTGGCAGATGGAATTTAATTTAGATAAATGTGAGGTGCTGCATTTTGGGAAAGCAAATCTTCGCAGGACTTATACACTTAATGGTAAGGTTCTAGGGAGTGTTGCTGAACAAAGAGACCTTGGAGTGCAGGTTCATAGCTCCTTGAAAGTAGAGTCGCAGGTAGATAGGATAATGAAGAGGGCATTTGATATGCTTTCCTTTATTGGTCAGAGTATTGAGTACAGGGGTTGGGAGATCATGTTGTGGCTGTACAGAACATTAGTTAGGCCACATTTGGAAAACTGCATTCAATTCAGGTCTCCTTCCTTTCAGAAGGATGTTGTAAAACTTGAAAGGGTTCAGAAAAGATTTTTCAAGGCTGTTGTCAGGGTTAGAGGATTTGAGCTATAGGGAGAGATTAAATAGGCCGGGGCTGTTTTCCCTGGACCGTTGGAGGCTGAGGGTTGACCTTATAGACGTTTATAAAATCACGAGGGGCATGGATAGAGTAAATAGACAATATCTTTTCCCTGGGGTCGGACAGTTCAGAACTAGAGGGCATAGGTTTAGGGTAAGAGGGGAAAGGTATAAGAAACCTAAGTGGCAACTTTTTCACGTAGAGGGTAGCATGTGTGTGGAATGGGCTGCCAGAGGAGATGGTGGAGGCTAGTTCAATTGCAATATTTAAAAGGCATCTGGATGGGTATATGAATAGGAACAGTTTGGAAGAAATTTCGCGCATGCTGGCACTAGACTAGATTGGGTTGGGATACCTGGTCGGCATGGACGAGTTGGACCGAAGGGTCTGATTCTATGCTGTACATCTCTGTGACTCTATAACTGCCTCTGTTTTGTTGTTCTAACCTCAAGGAGGTTTGCCCATGCACCTTAATTCAGTTCTCCCCCACTGTCCTTATCAGAAGCTCTTTCAGGCCATGATCTATCACTAACGCTATTCTTAGCATAATGTAAAGACATTTGATTACCCTTACTCTGCTTTTGAGCATAATTTGCAAAAATAAAGATCTTTGATTTCATATTACATAATTTCTGCTTGGCAGTCAGTGCACTTGCCCTATGCTGTCATCCTGTGCAAGATATCAATAGAAAACATGAGCTCTTTTCTTCTGAGATAACATTAGGGAATGGTGCATTCAGCCACATTCAGCATTTTTTCAGTAAAAGATTTATTTGTCATTGTCAGATCACAGTAAGATTGGGAAGATTGGTTAATGCTCAGACAGTTACGATCAATTGATCAATTGATAATCTTGCTCGTTATCAAAATTGGTGTATTGATTCAAGTCGATCTACTTTTTGTGCTTTTGTTACACTTACATAAAAAAGACTCTGACTTATTCCTGTTTGTATTGGCAAAATCATTGATGCAAATAATAAAATACTGCAATAATGAATAAAACACAAGGGCCATCACTCCCTTTCCAAGCCCATCAAATTGGCCTGACTGTGAAGTTCAAATTATCTCTGTATTCCCATTCAATTCCTTGTATCTTAGCTGAGTTTTCTTGCCAGTGAGTGGAACAGCTGTGATCACCATGACAGATGGCATTGTGTTCCACCCTCTATAACTATAAATAGCTCATAGAGTGCCAGTCACTCAAGGGCATTCTCCTATGAAATCAATAGAATCGAAATGATAAAAGAAAAACTTAAAATAGTACTAAATATGTCAGAGAAGTCATGTTACATTTTACAACATCAAGTGTGCATTGCACCAGAATTGTCATCAGCAATTAGTTTAAAATTGGCTGAAAACTAGTATTTGTGTCTGCTTTTGTTGATCAATGTATGACGGTGACATTAGAAACTTGAGCATAAACATTTCAGCTGACACATCAGTGCAGTGCTGATCGAATATGTTGTACCATCAGAGGTGTCATCTTTCAGTTTAGATGCTAAAATAAAGCCCTATTTGCTCTGCAGGTGGACAGACAAGATATCAAGGCATTCTTTCAAAGAGGAGCAGCAGAGTTTTCCATGGTGCTCCGGCCATTTATCCCTCCTTTAACATCATCAAACAGTTTAACCAGTCATTTTAATGTTGCTGTTCGAGGGAGGTTACTGAGCATAAATTGACCATCATTGTTCCAGCATTACGACAGTTATTACAGTTCTCAGGTACTTAATTAATTGTGAAGTGTTTTGAGATGTCCTGAGGTAGTTAAAGATGCACTAAAAAAAGGAATTCTCTGTTCCTTAGAGGGATAACTTAAAAGTTTCCTCAACATGTTAATACGACACACTGTCAAAAGTAATGACAAAGGAGTCAGTACTCTCGCATAAATTGGGCTTTTTCAGATCATATAAAAGTCACAATTCTTTGTAATTGCTGAACTTAAGAAATAAATATGGATGCTGGAGATCCCAGATTCATTTTTGATGTTGTGAAATGAGACAGATTCCTGTCAAAAATAATGATAAAGGTGAAGTGTCAATTCAACACTTAGCAGGTAAGGATTTTGTTGGAATGATTGCTGAGGACATTGTTAACAAATGTGTCAGTGCCTCAGTTTTCTATTCAGTAAGATTACAGTGGATTTGAATGCTTTTTTACTGTAGCCAAAAATATTGTGTCTTAGCAGCGATATAGCTGCTTATATTGTTATGTTTTACCTCACCTTAAGTAACAAAATAAGGGACACAGAGCATTGCTGTAATGTTGTTTCCTGCCCAGAAGCATTCAGAGGTTCACAAAACTAGCTGCTTCAATCAAATGCTATACTTCTGCATGCAAATTCCCAGAAGGAGTAAAGCCAGCAGAATGCTTGAAATAATAACACAAGTTAAGGTCATAGAAATAGCATGCATGCAGTATAGTATTTATATTAAAAATTGCTTTTGAACAACAAACCTCAGAAACACCTCTGGCAATCCTTATCATGCTCTCACTTTTATTTCTAACCTAACAAAATTTCAGCCCATCTCTTGACCTTCAGCATCAATTTAGTTTTGAGCAGTCTCTTGACTGTCACACATCAATTGTCCTATCTTTTCAAATAGGGTGTTGTAGTAATAAATGAAATGAAAAGGGATTTGGGAGATGAGATTGTAGGGCCTGGAAAATCAGTTGATGTTAAATTCGCTCATAATGCAGTTGAATGAAATCAGAACCATGACTCACTGCTGTTCTTTATTCTTTTCAATCCACATGTTGTCATGATTGTATTGAGGTCAGCTAAGTGGGCCTCATAGAATATGAGTTCCCCAATTGGGATGTTGGTTTGGTCCAAACAGGGAGCCCCAGCTGTCAGATATAAACAGGCATGTCAGAGGTTCTGTTCACTTTGAGAGCTAGCTCTGAGGAAGCTGGATCAGTGTCAAAGGCTCCCCCCATGTAACTAAAGGGTGACCTATGGATGAGAGACTGGCCTCTGTGGAGTTACTTCACATGCAAACCCCTGATTTTCATTAAGAAACATAAAATGAAATCACAGTGAACCCTGAAAAAATATGGAATACTTCAAACACTGAGGTTTACTTTTCAGAATTATAGAATTAACTACATCTGATTTTGTTTGTGATTTATCTTCAGCTGACACAGGGTCAACCACATTTCCACAATGAGAATTGAGACTGCTCAGTCCCAATAACAGGAACAATCTTTCCTTCGGACACTCCTTAAAATCTGCCTTAAAATCTGTGGGTTTCAAGAGAGCTTACAGTGCAGAGGTGGAGATTGTTTTTCAGAATGCAATATCTTCCTGCTCCATGGCACAGATATACAACTTTCCAGAAAACTGATCTGCATGAAAAAGAAACATTAATTTGCCTTTGGTAAATGGAGAGAGTTTGGTCACAAAACTAGCGTAAGGTTTACTGCAGTATTTTCTCTTTCCAATATAGCATTGTGCAGCTCTCATGGAAAAAGTTCTATATCCCTTGGATATAGAACTTTTACTACAACACAGAATCATAGAGTTTGCAGCATTGCAGAGGACTATTTACCCCATTACACCTCTGCTACCTCTTTATTTAGGTAATAAACAAATCTCACTGTGGCATGTTCTCCAGTCCCTTCGAAACAAAATCCTGCTTTTCCTTAAAAATATATAACAGTATGTGCTTCAACTATTCTACATGGCAATGCATTCCATTGAAACACAGAGGTGTTATGGCACAGAAGGTGGTTGCCCCATTGTCCCTATACAGGTTCGTTGAATGATCATCATTGTTTAGTATCGAGCCCTTACCTTTTCCCCATGCCATTACATGTTATTTTTACACAAATAATCATCCAATGCCACCTTGAATGTCTCAACTGAACCTGCCTTCAACTAAATGTCATTCAGTGTGTTCATACACTGACTCTGAAAAAGGTTTTCCTCACTTGCTCTGTCCTTTTAATGAGCTGAACAGTTTCTAACTACCTATTCTATCTCGCCAGTTCATGATTTTGAAAGTCTTGATCAGGTCTCCTTTTAACCTTTGTCTCTTCAAGGAGAACTGTCCCAACTTCCTTGATCAAGTCTCACACTGAAATTTCTTGCCCTTCAACCATTCCTATGAACCTCTTCTACACTCTCTGCAACATCCTTCCAATAATGTGGTGTCCAGAACTGTACACAGTTCTGCTGAGGTCGAACAAGTTTCCTATACTTATTCTGTACTCCCAAAACACTCTCACCTTTCTCCTTAATCTTTTGGTGACAACTGTGACTTATTAACCTGAACTTGTCATGACTGAGTGGGATAGTGCTCTGGAAATCAAGTCTCTATTTGCCAGAATTTGTCATAAATTTGAAATTTGGTGAAATCAAATTGGTCAATTATGCCTCATTTTGTTAATTCTGGTTAAAAGAACATCTGCATTTTCCATGAACGAGAAAATAATGGTAGTCATAAATTTTTCCACCAACGGCAAAAAAAGAAATTCTAACTTGCAACGCTAGAAGTTAAAGTCGACTGCTTTTTAAAATTCCAATGCACGCACAAACAGACATACAAAGAGACAAGGCATGCCACAGGTATGATGATTGAGGAATGAATGACAAAAGTCACAGATGCACAGCACTGGCATCAGTCTGAATCATAGGTGTCAATGAACTGTATTCTTACAGATCCTTTTCATTCCTTCTGATACTTTGCTGATTGAATGAGTTTGTGGATTAGTCAATTCTCTGTTTTTCATTCACTGGTTGAGAATTCACTCTTTAATGCCTCTGAAGGCGTTTTTCCCCCATTTTCCTTTTAACAAAGGCTTTTCAGAGATACCAGCTTGCAGAAAAAGGTGAGGCCGTGCAGCTTCTCATGAGGGTTTAAGATAGCAGAGATGGATAGATATCTTGTTGAGTTGTGGTGTTGGAGGAGATTGCGGAAACTCAGAAGGAGGAAGGCCATGGCAGGATTTGAAAACAAGAATGAGATTCTTAAAATCGTAATGCTACTTGACTAAAAGTCAATACAGATTAATGAGTGGAAAAGTAATGGATGACCAGGACATAATGTGAGTTAAAACACCAACAGCATTGTTTTGGAGGCTGGTTCATTAAATATATTCAAAGCTCAGATAAACAGATTTTTACTGTCAAAAGGAATTAAGGGTTATGGGGATGAGGCAGAAAAGTGGGTTTTGAGAATTATCAAATCCGCCATGATCTTATTGAATGGCAGAGCATAGTCAATGACACAAATGGCCTACTTCTGCTTCCATATCTTTATGGTCTTATAATTGACCTCAGGTTTATGACACATAAGTAATCCAGGAGACCAGTCCGCAGTACACTGGAATACCTAGGCCTAGAGGTAACAATGACATTAATGAGGTTTTCAGCAATGGATAAGAGTCAAAAGGTCAGAGATCTCTTTTCAACTGGAACTAGGTTTCTTTCATGATGGTGTGAGTATGTGGTTGGAAGTTCATCTTGTGATCAACAATGAGAAGAAGGTCAACTACAGTCCATTTTTGTCTCAGATTATTGCCAGAATTAGGAATGGAGTCAGAGGTTACATAAAAATGTTTCGACTATTTGATGCCAGACAAGCAGCTGAATAAGTTAGCAACAGGAGGCGAAGTTGGTGGGAGATAGTGGTGAGTGTGACTAAATAACACGTGCAGATTAATATGGTGCATCCAAATGATGTCGCTAAGGGGCAATATGAAGATGAGAGAGAGGAAGATACCAAAATGAGATCCTTGGGAGACATCTTTCATGTTGGTGAGGAAGCAGCAAAAGAAACTGTAGTGATTTTAATGAGGTGGATCTCATAGATTATGATTTCCCTGTTTGGGGCCCGGTCCAATCAGAGAACCCTGGCTGACAGATATAAACAGGAGTGTCAGGGGTTATAGAGTTGTAGAGATGGGTTCCCCCTACTCTATAAGCAAGCTCTGTGCTAGTTGGGTCAGTGTCATTTACTACACATATGTAAATAAATGAAGACTTGGTGACGTGATACTGGCCTCCGTGGAGTTATTTCAGAAACCATTGCACTTGGTACCTTGGCTGGATTTAGGTAACCATGGAGCAAAGTGATAGCAATCCCAAGAAGCTGGACAATAATGGAGAGGCAGTACGTCAAATTTATATTCAACCAATGCATAAATCTGGAGTTAAAAGGTAGCTGTAACAATAGTGACCATGAAGCTGTCACATTGCTGTAAAATCAAAAAAATGGTTCACTCCTATCCTTTTGAGAAGCAAATTTGCCATCCTTACTTCACCTACTCTGTATGTGCCAGCATGATTGATACTTGAAAGGTTTTTGAAATGGCCTAACCAATCAGCTGTTTAAAAAAAAACGGGTGTACCGACACAAGACAAACTGCTGCAATTAAAGAAGGTGGCTCACAGCCCTCTTCACCAGGGCAATTAGGATGGCAACAAATACTAACCTTGCCAGTAGCACTCACATTCCATGAAAAAATAAAGACATTAGAGGAAGATGGTGTGGTCGATCATGTTAAAGGCTGTAAACCAGTTGAGATGGATGAGGAATATAATTTATTTTTGTCACAGTCTCATGGGAAGCTAAGTCTGCACTTATACACTCTTAATAATTTACATGTTCCACCTATATTTAGGTTATAAAACCCAATATATTTCTTGCCTCTTTGTGTGCCTGCCCTCATATTTTTGGGGATTCATTTTTTTCTCATGTTGAGATCTCAAAGTTCCTCCAAAACTTTGAACAACTAACTGTCTTACATTGAAAGATTGGAGTGACTGGGCTTGTCTCTCCTTGAGTTTAGAAGGCTGAGAGGGGATCTGATTGAGACGTATAAGATTATTAAAGGATTGGACACTCTGGAGGCAGGAAGCATGTTTCTGCTGATGGGTGAGTCCCGAACCAGAGGACACAGTTTAAAAATAAGGGGTAGGCCACTTAGAACAGAGTTGAAGAGAAACTTCTTCACCCAGAGAGTGGTGAGTGTGTGGAATGCTCTGCCCCAGAAGGCTGTGGAGGCCAAGTCTCTGGATAATTTCAAGAAACAGTTGGATAGAGCTCTTAAGCATAGTGGAATCAAGGGTTATGGGGATAAGGCAGGAATAGGATACTGATTGAGGATGATCAGCCATGATCATAATGAATGGTGGTGCTGCTCGAAGGGCAGAATGGCCAACTCCTGCACCTATTGTCTATTGTCTATATACTCTCATCTTTGTTATTTTCTGCCACAAATGTACTATCTCAAAGTAAAATTCATCTCCCCACCCATCCTGTGAATTTATGTCTTTCTTTAGCTCCTTCTTACTAATAGCCATTCAGCTTTGCAGTGTTGACATTTAAATTCGCAACATTATTCAATCAGCAGATGTGGGCCGACCTGGCTGGGCCAGCATTTATAGCCCATCCCTAATTACCATGGAAATATGGTGATGGTATAGAGGCAATACAGGCTTGAAGCAGCAACTTCACGTATTTGCTTGAAAATTAGAACTCATGTAAAAATATTTGTTCATATGCGGCAGATGTGTGTGAGAGAAAGAAAGATTAACAGGAAAATTAATTTCAGGGTGAAACTTGACTGACAACAATAGCATCAGCAAACCAAAAGATATATGTTGTTTTAATAATGGGATGCCTTTAAAAAGTTTTGTCGTGGTCACAACAATGCAACTGACCAGGCTGCAAGTTGGTGAGGATTGAACACAAGGACATAAACAACCTCTTGGTGACCTTTTGGAAAAAATATTCTTTCAAAGACTTCAACAGACCAGTGTAGCTGAGATATTTTTAATGAAAAGGATTGATGCTTAACACAATTATTCATGTGAAATGCCTGAGAGATCGATGCTGTACTTGACCTGTTGCTTGATTTCTTACACCATGAACAAAAGTAACTTCTTTTCAAATATATTTCATGTGGTACTCTGGTCTTCCCGAGCTCTGTTCATTTTTATCTCTCCCGAATTAAGCATCTCATACTGATGTACGAGTTTAACAGCACTTGCTGACTTTTTTTGCTCAAATGTTGCAATTAAGAGGGTGAGACCAAAGGTGGAATATATGGAAACAAAAACAGAAATTGCTGGAAAAGCTCAGCGGGTTTGGCAGCATCTGTGGAGAGAAATCGTAGTTAATGCTTCAGGTTGTGTGACCCTAAGTTCTGAGGAAGGGTCAATTGACCCGAAACGTTAACTCTGATCCCACTCCCACTGATGCTGCCAGACCCGCTGAGTTCTTCCAGCAATTTATGCTTGTCTCTGATTTGCAGTTCTTTCAGCTTTTATGGGTGCCACTTCACCAGGGATGACTCAATTTGTGATCCAATACAACAAGCATATTGTTCCACCATCCGAAAGGTCAGTGGTTAATACATGGAAAGTGCATTTTCTACTTACTAATCCACAGCCTTTGAGATCCATTGAGATTGTATGGGATTAAACTGAGCCGTTTGTAACAGAAATGTCCTGATTATTGTAGAATCATTGTCAAGATGACATCATTATTTTCACACAGTATTGTCCCAAGGCAGTGAAATATAAATTCTTATCTGTAGATATGCAATCAACCTCTACTTGGAGGAATAGATGAGTGTTCCTTATTTTATTGCTCTGATATGCAGAAAATGAACTGACATATCACATGTATCATTTCTATTGTCAACAAATATAAATTAATCAATGTGCATTTCTGCCAAAATTTCACTTAGTTTAGTATTCATTGAGCACAGATTGTATATTGCCCAATATTCTTACATGTTGCAAGATTCACATATACAGTTCACAACCATACATTTCAGATGACTTTATGCCACGATGAAGCAAACTTATTATAAGCTATTTTAATATTCACTAAAGAATGTCAGTCTGAAAGTCAAAATATTCTTTATTTGTAAATATTTTTATATTTATATTCCTGGCACATTGTCCTCACTGCTACAGTGTTGTTCGATGTTCAGTCCTCAGCCAAATCTTTCCTTGGCATGAGCATACTGGCTGTTGGGAGTCATTAACCTCTGTGTAGATCCCAACTGCCATTTTTGTTTTCTGAAAAAACTGATCCAATTTTTCAACTGTGTCACAGCATTAAAGCTATTCGCTCCCACTGTGGCCAATTCGAGTAAGTGAGAAGAAATGACTGATCCCAGTTGGATGAAATCGTCTTTCAATACTGTCCAAGTACGATGAAAAATTCAATTTTCAGATGACATTTGTGGAGGGCATTTCAACTACAGTTGAAATTCAACTCAGCAGAGAATGCTGGTCAATTAATATTTAGACCTCTTGTTCAATAACTTTGGAATTCACTAAAAAGATCATTGCATTTCCTCCTAGAGATTGGTGAGGAATTTCAAGAGCTTAATTCCATGTGGATGCTGCGAAAGATCAATTTTCCAATGGTTAGTTTTGCTGAAGTTCTTTCTCAGAACAATGGCATTAATTTGCTACCTCCAAAATCCCTGACAAAGGAGGTAGGATCGCTGAGATGACATGTCCATTCTGTCGCGTAAAAGAATTCTAATGAAAGGGACATGATATGGGTTACAATGATTACCCAGCACTTGGATGTTGAGGTTATGGCAACCACAAGAAAGGAGACGGGATATGACCACAATCTCTGGTGTCTCATACAGACCTGAAGACTGTGTTGGATAATGAGAGGGGCTGCAGTGATGTGATCTCTCCCTTGAAGGGAGACGACACACTTTCAAAGCAAGCAAATGTGGATGGATGAGGCCGAGGGAGGTCAGCACCAGGAATGTGATCCACCCCACCATCTACATTGGTGAGAGTGCACAAAAGATTCACAAGAATGGTTGCAGAAATAAGATACTTCAGTTATGAGGATAGACTGAAGAAGTTGGAACTGTTCACTTTGTAGAAATGTTAGCCGTGAGGAGATTTGAAAGAAGTTTTCAAAATCATGATGGTGCTGGACAGAGTAGATAGGGAGGAGCTGTTCACATTCGTAAAACTAAACAAGAATGAGAGAACATAGATTTAGAGTGATGTGCAAATGAAGCAAGGGTGACGTGTGAAAAAAAAACTTTTTGCTTTGCAAATAGCTCGGGTCTGTAATGTACTGCCTGGAAATTTAGTGGGGGCAGGTCCAATTGAAGTCTGCAAGAGGGCAGAGGATGATTACAGAGGAACCTCGATTATCTGAAGGACATGGACAGGGAGTGTTTTGTTCAATTATTCGAATTTTGGATAATCGAATACCAGATAACAGTTAAGTAGAGAACCAGGCCCTTGCAATCTTGCCGGATAATGATATTCAGATAATCGAATACCAGATAATTAAGTTTCCTCTGTATTTGGATGGAAATGATGGTGTGCAGGGATATGGGGAAAAGGTAGAAAATTGGCATTTCATATTGCAACCAGTGTAGGCACAATGGTCTGAATGGTTTCCTCCTGCGGCACAGCGATTCGGTGATTCTGTGACTTTGACGAGCTAAGCTTAGTATGCCCACCTGCCCAGAATTCTCCCACACTGCCTCCTTGGGTCTAGTCATTTCTGACTTTGTCATCTTAGCTACCAACACTCTCAATCGACTCCAGCCAATATCTTCTAACACCAATGCCTCACAGGCACAAATATAATCCTTCCCTTCTCTTCACAGAAATCATTACAGACACTCGCACCCCTTTGCTTTATTTAATTTCAGGAGCAGAGGGTACATGACTCGCTGAACAGAAAACACTGGAGTGGGAATGGGTGCAAATGTGACCTCCAGTGACAAATTAACCCATGTCCGTGTTGTCCATTGGGAAGGGAGCCTTGCATAGAAAGTTATTTATGTTAGATGTAGATACTGTGTTGGGGGACTCATCTGCATAAAACTGAATGGCAGTGTTCATCCTGTTTGCCCTGTGGAAAGGCAGGGTTGGGCAAATGGCTGTTGTTGCTCTGGCTGACCAAACCTATTCCTGGGATGGCAGGATTGACATATGAAGAGAGTGGATTGGTTCGCAACATACACACTGGAATCTAGAAAGTTCAGAGGGAATCCTACAGAAGCCTATAAAATATGAACTGGGCTAGACAGAGTAAACACAGAAAAGATGTTCTGAATCACTGCCGAGTCCAGAGCGAGGGACCAGAATCGAAGGATATGAGATAAGCAATTTAGGGCTGAGATGAGGACAGTGATCAGCTTGGGGAGTTTTCTGTGACAGAAAATGGTTGACTCCAAAATATTGAATGTTTTCAAGAAAGAGTTAGATATATTACTTCAGACCAAAAGGATCAAACAGTCTGAGGAGTGGAGGTGATGTCCTATTGGTATTATTGTTAGGTTATTAATACTGCCAATGTGGGAATACGGGTTCAAATTCAGATGGGCCAATGGGCTGAGAAGTGGCAGATGGAATTAAATTTAGATAAATGTGAGTTGCTGCATTTTGGGAAAGCAAATCTTAGCAGGACTTATACATATAACAGTAAAGTCCTTGGGAGTGTTGCTGAACAAAGAGACCTTGGAGTGCAGGTTCATAGCTCCTTGAAAGTGGAGTCACAGGTAGATAGGATAGTAAAGAAGGTGTTTGGTATGTTTTCCTTTATTGGTCAGAGTATTGAGTACAGGAGTTGGGAGGTCATGTTGCGGTTGTACAGGACATTGGTTAGGCCACTGTTGGAAAATTGCATGCAATTCTGGTCTCCTTCCAATCGGAAAGATTAGATTACTTACAGTGTAGAAACAGGCCCTTCGGCCCAACAAGTCCACACCGACCCGCCGAAGCGCAACCCACCCATTCCCCAACATTTACCCCTTTACCTAACACTATGGGCAATTCAGCATGACCAATTCACCTAATCTGCACATCTTTGGACTGTGGGAGGAAACCGGAGCACCCGGAGGAAACCCACGCAGACACAGGGAGAATGTGCAAACTCCACACAGTCAGTCGCCTGAGGCAGGAATTGAACCTGGGTCTTCTGGCGCTGTGAGGCAGCAGTGCTAACCACTGAGCCACCGTGCCACCCCAGATGTTGTGAAACTTGAAAGGGTTCAGAAAAGACTTACAAGGATGTTGCCAGGGTTGGAGGATTTGAGCCACAGGGAGAGGTTGAATAGGCTAGGGCTGTTTTCCCTGGAATGTTGGAGGCTGAGGGGTGACCTTACAAAGGTTTAGGCAAAAGTGAGGACTGCAGAAACAAGAGTTTAGATCAGAGTGGTGCTGGAAAAGCACAGCAGGTCAGGCAGCATCCGAGGAGCAGAAAAATCGACATGTCAGGCAAAAACCCTTCATCAGAAGCCCTTTATAGAGGTTTATAAAATCATGAGGGGCATGGATAGGGTAAATAGACAAAGTTTTTTCCCTGGGTTGGGGGAGTCCAGAACTAGAGGGCATAGGGTGAGAGGGGAAAGATATAAAGGAGACCTAAGGGACAACTTTCTCATACAGAGGGTGGTATATGTATGGAATGAGCTGCCAGAGGAAGCAGTGGAGGCTAGTACAATTGCAACATTTAAAAGGCAACTGGACGAATAGGAAGGGTTTAGAAGCAAATGGACCAGGTGCTGGCAGGTGGGACTAGATTGGATTGGGATATCTAATTGGCATGGACCAGTTGGACTAAAGGGTCTCTTTCCATGCTGTACATCTCTATGACTTTCTGACTCTATAAGTTCTGCCATAACAGAAGGTGAAATTTGAATTCAGGAAAAATCTGGAATTTAGAATCGAACGATGACGATGAAACCATTGTCAAGAAAAAGCTTACTGGTTCAATAATGTCCTTTTTTGAAGGAAGTAGTCTACCCTGTATACGAATCCAGATCCATAGCAATGTGGTTGGCTTTTAACTGCCTTCTGGGCAATTAGGAATGGACAATAAATGCTGATCTAAGTAGCAACACCCATATCTCAGGATGATGATCAACGATGATCATATTGAATAGTGGATCAGGGCTGAAAGTCTACTCTTGCTCCTATTTTCTGTGTTTCTATGTCTTATTGGTGGAGGTATCACTTCTGTTACCACCCCTTAACAGAGGCAGAACGTGGAGCTAAACTAATTGCCCCACTCTGTGGTGAAGGGATTACCTTGAGATGCCCTTTCAGTGGTTTTGAAATTATTTGCGATTTTAAAATTGCCCACAGGGGCCGGGCCACCACAGTGAAGGAAATAGTGCCAAAGGACAACCCTGGCTCAATGTTCTGGCCACTTTGAGGTGTGAGAAGGCCTTGGGAGTCAGCCTGGAGCACTGACTCTGCTCAGTTGGCTGGAGATGACTTCCTGACAGTTGCTTGGCTGCCAATGCGGCACAGGTTCTTTAACTGACTTTTTAATCACCTTAACTAGCCAGATCTGGTCTTTTGGATAATGTACCAGGAGTAGGATGTTTCTGCTTCCAGACTGATATCTTTCCTTTATATATATAGCTATATCTATATATATATATATATATATCCTTTTTCCAATTAAGATAAAACTTAGTAATATTTAGTGCCTCTAAATCGTCTTCATTTAGTTGTACAATATCTATCTATGTGATCCATGCATCAAATTTGAAATCCCTCATCCTTCGTAATATCTTAGTGAATTTGCTCAGTTCCTTTTCCCACTGTTTTTAGGATCCTGGTTTTTGTGGTAATAATGACAGGGGTACAATCAGCATTCACTTCTTTTCCTCTGAAACTGAAATTACCTTGTGGAAACTGCACTGTCAAATGTTTTTCTTACAAGACTGCACCTCAAAACTCCTTCAGTAACTGTAATGAAACGATGCCTGGTCATTCGAAAAGTGCTAGAAATGCAAATCATTCTTCTGAGGAAGGGTCATTCGATGCAAAACATTAACTCTAGTTTCTCTCCAGAGATGCTTTTCCAGCAGTTTCTGTTTTTGTTTCTGATTTACAGCATCAACAGTTCTTTCGGTTTTTATTTTGCAAGTCTTTCTTGTTTATTTTGCAGTAAATTGCATTGAAAGGAAACCAAAATGTTCAATGTTCAGCAGCAAGTCATATATTTTACACTGTCCATGAAAATTAAACTTACTCCCCTTTTTCTCTCTATCAATCTCAGCTTGCTTCTGTTCACGAGCAGGTTAATGTCATACCAAATGTGGTAAAGTGCCATGAACAGTTGCTGCTTCTTTTTTTATGGATAGCATAGAGCAAGCTCCCTGTGATGGTTCAAATCAACAAAAAGTGGTTCTTAGAAAAAGGAAGAAAGGGCAGGGTGCATTTATACCCAAGGTAGGTCAATCTAGTTCAAATTCCCTTTAATAGACATTCCCACAAGCTGTGCTTTCCTTCCTGACTGTGAACTATCAAAGAAAATCACTTCAAAATTGATCCTTACAACTAAAAATGCTCATACATCATTACAACCAAATGCAGACACGCTGACATAAATGGGAAATGATTTTGTA
Source organism: Chiloscyllium punctatum (assembly GCF_047496795.1). Taxonomy (NCBI): domain Eukaryota; kingdom Metazoa; phylum Chordata; class Chondrichthyes; order Orectolobiformes; family Hemiscylliidae; genus Chiloscyllium; species Chiloscyllium punctatum. Next base: position 66,241,441 of record NC_092761.1, on the reverse strand, counting down.
AAGTAGGATTGATCCATCAGATGAACTGATCTTCATAACCAGTGATATTATAAAAGTGAAGTGCATTGTACTTAATGTCCACAGATGCTAACATCCTGCCTCAATTTGCTGTGATGGATATAACAGGGTCAGGCAAGAGGGCAAGTTCATAAATAAAACAATGTCCTGCCTTCCTTGGCTCTAAGACCCTCCATAAAGCTTCTGTTACAAGGATATTAGAGACTGAAGTCGAAGCTCACAGCATGAATACATAAATTTATGGTATACCACAAGGTATTCAAGAGGGCACTGAGTAGATTTTTTGGGGAGTAATCGTGTGCACTGGGAAAACGCAGAAAATGGGCACAAAATATGAAAGCAAATACAGTCATGATGGGTGGATGAGCACCAACAATTTCTGTGATTTATTGTGTGCAGTTTGGGTCTCTGTATCTCCCCTTGGTTCCAGAAACAAAAACACAGCAGAAGGATTCCCTTGTCCAGAAGAGGCCCCTGTGTGTTTAAAACTTTCCCTTCCTTTGAATTCCCTGTGAGCCCAGGTGAGGAGTCCAGAGCCAGCTGCAGTCCCAGCTTCCTCCCAATAGACATCATGCTAAAGAAATCTTCAGCACTCTCAATGTTAAAGTAATCCCCTGCTCGCTGACTGATATGGATTGTTCCCACTCACCCTCAGCTGCAGCTTGGGTGCAGCCAAGTTCCCAAATGCTCCTGCAGCTGGGAAATGTTATTTAAATGAAGCCCTGTTGACCAGACTGGTTGGGCTTGTCCATCTCTGACGTGGTCAGCTGTGCTCTCAGATACTTTTCCAACTTGCCTCCTTCTGATTTTTAAAAACCATGTTTTTTAAAAAAAATCTGTCAGTTTTGTTAATTTACCACAATTTTGGAATATGTGTCTCATAATATTTTCTTCAGGGTCCTTGGGGATTTGCCCTCACCTCTCTGACATGGAGCTCAATGGTGGAAACATGAAACAATTGTCAGGAGAATTTGTTCTCCACTTCTGCTTGTGTTGCTCCCAGACACACATGTTTACCCCAACAAAATGTAAACACAAGCAATCGCGAAACACAGAGTACACACCACCTTGACTGGCAGCAAAAGCCTGAGTTGTGAATTGTTGATTCTGACACAGTACACACTTGGCTAGCTTTTGACTAAACAAAACTCATCCCTTTTCCTGCTATGAGGAAGAATAGTGATATCTCCTTTCACAGCAGTGACCGTATATTTCTTCAGCATCAGACCTGCGAGATGCCTGGCTAACCACTAACAATGGCTACAGATAAAAACTTGAACAAAATACTATCCAAGCCCCTATACTTCATTACTGAGCTCAAATTGTTTTACAATTCCACGGTACAAAACCAACAACACAAATTTATCCCAAGTTAACGTTTCAAGTTGAATGACCCTTCAGTGACCTGAGGGGAGGGTAACTGGACCCGAAACATTATTTCTGATTTTTCTCCATAGATGCTGCTAGACCTGCTGAGCTTTTCCAGCAATTTCTATTTTTGTCTCTGATTTGTAAACCTTTTGGTTTTTACAAATTTATCCAAGTGAGGTGTCACAAAGCCATGTTTCATGTGTTTCTACGTGAGAAAGTACTTTAAATTCTAACAAGATAAAACTGAGGTCTCATGATTATGGAATGAATATGAATGAATGAATGGTTTAGTGACATATATATTGAGGGAGATACACTGAAAAGTGTTCTGTTGCCACAATCTGGTGCTATTTTGAAGTACAAAAAAAAAAGAAAGTACTTAAATAGAGTTCATCTTCATCAGCCTGAACGCCAAACATGGCTCGATGATTTCTGCAAGGTCTTTCCTCTGGAACTACCACTGCCAGGAAGCCCCACTTGAGGCACCGCCACTGCCACTGTCAATGACCCACCACCACTGAAAGAGTCCAAGCTCCAGACCTACCGCAGCTAAAAACCCCCACTCTGCCATCACTGCAGCTGACCCCCCGCTGCCATTCCAGGAGGTCATGCATCGGGCCAATGACCCAGGAGTCACCGCCGACTCCCTCCAGCCAACAGCACTCCAATGAAACATCCAGGAAAAAAAAACATTTGCAGTCAGCAACTATTTTAAATGAGTCACGCAATAAACTGAGTAATGTTACATTATATCAGACATTGGACCTATAAGATGTTTCTTCTTGCAGTGCATAACATCCTCTCTGGCTGGTGAAACAACTGTAACAGATAACAAGCTTCTGTGATCTAATGCTTTGATATTTGTCAATAAGTGATGATGCTTCAGTATACAGGAAGGGGCAAATGAAGAGGGAATCTTCAACCGTCCTCAAGATGTCAATTTGAGCATCCTCTGTTCACTTCAATAAACATTCATGTCCAATGTTATTTTCAAACTGTACAGCTGTTAAACTGATATAAAAAGAGTAAAGAGTAAGGAAGACTTGCACTTATATAGCACTTGTGTACACCTCAGGATGTTCAAAAGTACTTTGCAGCCTAAGAAGCTTTTCTGAAGTGCAGGCACTGTTGTAATGTAAGGAACGTGGCAGTCACTTTGTACACAGCAAGATCCCACTAACTGTAATATGATAATATCCAGATAACTAATTGCAGTGATGCAACTAAGAGATAAACATTGGCTAGGAAACTGGGAATACTCTCGTTGCTCTGCTTCAAAGAATGCCATGAAACATGTTATGCTCACCTGAGAACAGTAGGCAGGGTCTTGGCTTAAGGTTTCATCAGAAAGACGACATATCCAGTAATAATGGTAAACAGAGTCAACAATGTCATGTACAGCACCCAAAAAGAGGTGTGTCCAGATCAAGAGGCAAAAAAGAATACCACGTGTTCAAAGTTGTCCCCTATCAATTGTAATTAAATTGGGAATTATTGATGGGGAAGGGAGGTGAGGGTTGATGACTAACCTGCTCTTTGCGATTGGATTGGTTGTAATACCGTGCTGAGGATTGACTACCTCAAATTTAACTTCTACATTTAGTTTTGCAGTGTCTGGTCAGGTTTGCCTCAAGAAAGCTGAGTTTAAAGGACAGGTGGTCTGAGGTGTGTTTGTTTAACGTGAGAAGTGTAGTAGGTAAGGCAGATGAACTTAGAGCTTGGATTAGTACCTGGGACTATGATGTTATTGCTATTATTAAAACTTGGTTGAGGGAAAGGCAAGATTGGTAACTAAATATCCCAGGATATAGATGTTTCAGACAGGATAGAGAGGGAGGTAAAAAGGGCAGAGGAGTTGCATTACTGGTCAGAGAGGATGTCTCAGCTGTGCTGACGGAGGGTGCTTTGGAGGATTTGAACAGTGAGGCCATATGTGCCAAGCTCAGAAATAGGAAGGGTGTGGTAACAATGTTGGGGCTTGTACTACAGGCCTCCCAACAGCAAGCGTGAGATAAAGGTCGAAATATATCGATAGGTTATGGAAAGATGGAGGAGCAACAGGGTGGTGGTGATGGGAGATTTTAATTTTCCCAGCATTGACAGGAATTCACTTAGTGTTAGAGGTTTAGATGGAGCAGAATTGGGAAGGAGAATCCAGGAGGGTTTTATAGAACAGTATGTAAATAGTCCAACTCAGGAAGAAGCCAGACTGCACTTGGTGTTGGGGAATGAGCCCTGCCAGGTGGTTAAAGTTTCAGTTGGGGATTATTTTGGGAATAGTGATCACAATTCCGTGAGCTTTAGAATGCTCATGGGCAAAGATGAGAGTGGTCCGAAAGAAAGAGTGCGAAACTGGGGGAAGGCCAACTAAAGCAAAATTTGGCAGGAGCTGGGGAATGTGAATTGGGAGTAGCTGTTTGAAGGTAAATCCACATTTGATATGTGCAAAGCTTTTAAAGAGAGGTTGATTAGAGTTCAGGACAGACATGTTCCTATGAAAATGAGGGATAGAAATGGCAAGATTAGGAAACCATGGATGACAGGTGAAATTGTGAGGCTAGGCGGCATGGTGGCTCAGTGGTTAGCACTGCTGCCTCGCACCACCAGGATCCCAGTTTCGATTCCAGCCTCGGGCGACTATCTGTGTGAGTCTGTGCATTCTCCCCGTGTCTGCGTGCATATCCTCTGGGTGCTCCGGTTTCCTCCCACAGTCCAAAGATGTGCAGATCAGGTGAGTTAGCTGTGCTAAATTGCCCATTGTGTTAGGTACATTAGTCAGATGGAAATGGGCCTAGGTGGGTTACTCTTCGGAGGGTCGGCGTGGACTTGTTGGGCTGAGGGGCCTGTTTCCACACTGTAGGGAATCTAATCTAATCTAACTAAGAGGAAAAAGGAAGCATACATAAGCTCTAGGTGACTGAAAACAGATGAAGATTTGGAAGAATATCGGGAAAATAGGACCAATCTGAAATGAGGAATTAAAAGAGGTTATGAAATATCTTTAGCAAATAGAGTTAAGGAAAATCCCAAAGCCTTTTATTTGTACATAGGGAGCAAAAGGGTAGTTAGAGAAAGGATTGGCCCATTCAAGGACAAAGGAAGGAAGTTATGCGTGGAGTCAGAGAAAATGGGTGAGATTCTCAATGAGTACTTTGCGTCAGCATTCACCGAGGAGAGGGACATAATGGATGTTAAGGTTAAGGATAGTTATTTGATTACTCTACGTCAAGTTGTCATAAGGAGGGAGGAAGTGTTGGGTATTCTAAAAGTCATTCAGGTGGACAAGTCCCCAGATTCGGATGAGATCTATCCCAGGTTACTGAGGGAAGCGAGAGAGGAAATAGATAGGGCCTTAACAGATATCTATGCAGCATCCTTGAACAAGGGTGAGGTCCAGGGGACTGGAGAATTGCTCATGTTATCTTCTTGTTTATGAAGGGTAGCAGGGATAATCCTGGTAATTATAGACCAGTGAGCCTTGACATCAATGGTTAGGAAGCTGCTGGAGAAGATAATGAGGGAGAGGATCTATTTACATTTGGAAGAAAATGGGCTTATCAGTGATAGGCAGCATGGTTTTGTGCAGGGAAGATCATGTCTTACCAACTTAATAGAATTCTTTAAGGAACTAACAAAGTTGATTGATGAGGGAAGGACTGTAGATGTCATTCACATGGACTTTAGTAAGGCATTTGATAAGTTAAAAATCACACACCAGGTTATAGTCTAACAGGTTTATTTGGAAACACTAGCTTTTGCAGGGCTGTTCTTTCATCAGATGGTTATGGAAGGAGCAGCGTTTTGAAAGCTAGTGTTTTCCAAATAAACTTGTTGGACTATCACCTGGTGTTGTGTGATTTTTAACTTTGTACCCCCCAGTTCAACACTGGAATCTCCAAATCATGAACTTGCTAAGGTTCCTGATGGAGAAAGTAAAATCGCATGAGGTCGAGGGTATACTAGCTAGATGGATGGAGAACTTTGGGAAGCAGGAGACAGAGAGTAGTAGTGGGAGGGAGTTTCTCAAAATGGAGAAATGTGACCAGTGGTTTTCCACAGGGATCTATGTTGGGACCACTGTTGTTTGTCATATATAAAATGATCTGGAGGAAGGTATGGGTGGCCTGATTAGCAAGTTTTCAGATGAGATCAAGATTGGTCGAGCAGCAGTTAGTGAAGGGGACTGTCAGAGAATACAGCAGAATATGGATAGAGTTGGGCAAAGAAATGGCAGATGGAGTTCAATCCAAGCAAATGCGGGGTGATGCATTTTGGAAGATCCAATTCAAGAGCGAGCTATATGGTAAATGGAAAAGTCCTGGGGAAAATTGATACACAGTGAGATCCGTGTGTTGAGTCCATTGTACCCTGAAGGTGGGAATGCAGGTCTGTCGATTGGTCAAGAAGGCATACAGCATACTTTTCTTCATCAGAAAGGTTATTGAGTACAAGAGTTGCAGGACGTTTTAGATTGTATAGGACTTTGGTTTGGCCACATTTGGAATACTGCGTACAGTTCTAGTCACCAAGTTACCAAAAGGATGTGGATATTTTGGTGTGGGTGCAGAGGAGGCTCTCCAGTAAGTTTCCTGGTATGGAGAATGCTAGCTATGAGGAGAGGTTGCGTATATTAGGATTATTTTCTTAGAAAGACAGAGGTTGAGGGGAGACCTGATTGAGGTCTATAAAATCATGAGAGATATAGACAGGGTGGACAGCAAGAAGCTTTTTCCCAGAGTGGGGGACTCAATTACTAGGGGTCACAAGGTCAAGGTGAAAAGGGAAACGTTTAAGGGGCATATGCATGGAAAGTTTTTTATGCAGAGAGTTGTGGATGCCTGGAATGCGTTGCCAGCGGAGGTGGTAGAGACGGGCATGATAGCCTTATTTAAGATATATCTAGACAGGTACACGAATGGACAGGGAGCAGAGGGATACAGATCCTTAGAAAATAAGAGACTGGTTTAGATCGAGGATCCGGATTGACGCAGCCTTGGAGGGCCGAAGGGCCTGTTCCTGTGCTGTAACTTTCTTTGTTCTTTGTTTTTGAGACTGGGTCAAGTGCCTTTCAACATTGCTTCTAGATCCAGCTCACCGGCGTGCCTCTCTGCTCCGAACAATAATAAGACCTTGCAAGCTCAGCTCTTCTGACCCTCCCCCTCACAACCGCCCCTCTGTCATCCAATTGACACCATTTGTTTATTGCAAAATCTGAGCATTTCATTACATTTTCCTCTCTACCATCCTCTCTGTTGGACAGGTTTAAATAAAATTTGTCTAATAATGGTTGCCTGCTGCAAGTCCACACGTTAGTCTTTTTAAATTCCAATTGGACCTCTTATGGAGCAGTGCTGAAGCACCGACCTTTGAGGCAGGATTCCAATCCCACCTACTCCAGAGGTGTGTAATAGCTTCAACCACATTGAGCGAGAGAGAATAATTCCTCCTCAGCTCTGCCTTAACTGGGAGACTCCTTAACATTCTACACCAATCCAAAACACATAGAAAGCCCCACAAGCATTCAGCTGTACTCTTCAAACCACCTGCTGAATTCCTTCTCAAGGAATTTCCGACCTTGACCATAAAATGTAGAATTTGTCCAATCAAAGCATTGCCAAAGCATTCAGTAAATTATGAAATTTCACTGTCATTGTTAACTCAGGATAATTTCTCCAAAATGATTACATTTTTCTTGAGGTAAAACAAGTTGAGGGGATTGATAAAGCTATCGGACCAGAAAAAAGGAATTGTTGTTGACAATTTCTTTCTCCTCACATGGCTTCACAAGTTTAGTTTGAGGACAAAACTATATGTTACTTGGCAGTTTGCATTGAATCACTTGTTTTTTCCCTGAATGTTTTATTTCTCACTTCTTTCTCAAATTATGCAAAAAAAATCCCACCTTCTCTGTCCTCTATTTTCAATGTCTAAATCTGTTTCCATCCTATCAGTTCAAGGATTGACCTCACATGGTCACTGTTACAAGAAGTGAACACTGCTATTTGGATCAATTTCATAAAGGAACTGAACTGACAAACCAGAATCTCTCCATGTCGATGGTTTATTTCTTCCTGTCTTCGCCTCTCACAATGTATTTTATGTACATAGTACAATACGTGATTTAAAATGAGGTGCTGAGCATCTCTTTCCTGAAGTTAGCATGGAGTGATCTGTCACTTTTATTGCAATATTTATTAATATGTCACATTATGAGTCTGAATGAGATACTACTCCATTTGGCAAGCTTTCTAGTGTACATCCCAAGTCATCATTGTTCTATTTATCACCTTAAGTTTCAGTAAGTTTATTTTTTTCCCTCTTCTCCTGAAGGTGCTGACTCATTTTGGGATCTATTTCTCCTGTATTTCACCTTAAATGATGGTTTTTAGGCCTGAGTTGATGCACTGGTAGTGTTATGCTTATTCTTTTAATCAAGCGTGGGTCGGCATCACAGATGGGTCTGGTGTCATCCTTATCTAACCAATATCCACACCCCTCCATTTTTTGACTGAGACCAATGAGCTGTTATTGGGACTGAATTTTTTAATGATACCATGTACCTGTGGGGCAGGATGTGGTTAATTTTACCTGTCTCACAGTTGTCCAGCCAGGATTAAGTCACACAGCATAGACCGGAACCAAACCCGGGGCTTTCTGCTTCATTAGCGCATCAACAGTACACATACTCACTCAGTGAACTAAGGAACGAGACTGATAGCAAATGTTTTAAATCCAAAATCTTAGTTTTTAAAATTGGCTGTTACTGAAATTAAAAGTCAAGATTAGAGTGGTGCTGAAAAAGCACAGCAGGTCAGGCAGCATCCGAAGAGCAGGAAAATTAACATTTCGGGCAAAAGCCCTTCATCAGGAATAGCCCTTCATCTATTCCTGATGAAGGGCTTTTGCCCAAAACGTTGATTTTCCTGCTCCTCGGATGCTGCCTGACCTGCTGTACTTTTCCAGCACCACTCTAATCCAGACTCGGGTTTCCAGCATCTGCAGTCATTGTTTTTACCTAGTTGACATTAAAAGAAAACTGATTGGAACAGCTAGACTGGCTTATTAAGCATATCAACAAGGGAAAATTGTTTCTAAGTGTGATTCATTTGACTTTCCAGGATGGCACCCATAATGTCAAAATTCTGGAAACTCCAGCAACCAGTGACCAGATCATTACATCTAACACCATTTAACAACTGGTGAAAACCAGGACAAAAGTACACCACTTCACAAAAGCCAATTTCAATAGTCTGAGGGAAGAACTAAAAGAAATTAATTGAAACATTTTGCTGAAACATACCTTAATTGAGGAAAAATATGACATCAATATACACAAGAAAAATAAGTAATCTGCATATTAATCAATTAAAATAAATGCAATATATACACAGTGGCTGGGGGAGTAGTTGATTGACACAACACCAGTTTTTTGTCCAACAGGGTTTTGAAAGCACCAGCTTTTGGAGCGCCGCTCCTGATGAAGATGGTTGTCCTGGTGAATGAGCAGTGGTCTGAAAGCTACTGCTTCTAAATAAACCTGTTGGACTGTAACCTGGTGCTGTGTGATTTTTAACTTTGTCCACCCCAATTCAACACTCCAAATCATAGGTTGCATGCCAATGTAAAGAAATGGGAGGGTGCAAGGAGGACTTTGAAAATGAGAAAGGCTAATGGGTCAAACACTAACGGAAAAGTTAAATCAACATCCTGAGAGTAAATGAAACAAAGACCTCTGAAGTCTGAAAAATCAAAGCAACAGTGAAATAAAAGTTGAATTGTTGATGTTTTAAATTAATATTCTAGATAATGTTAAATTTAAGCACTGGTGACAGAATAATAGAGATTATCAACAGTAAAACACCACTTGTGGTGGATTGATATAGGTTGCAATGGATCAGAACCAGTGATGGAGTTTATTGTTTCACATGGGACAGGAGGAACTAAGGCTAAGTAACTAATATTTTGAAGGAAATACTGACTGGGCGCAAACCTTTGCAAATGGACAGCTTACATCTTTTCCCTTTGTTCTTTCCTGGATGCAGGCATTGTTAGCAAGGCCAGCATTTGTTGTCCATCTATAATTTCCCTTGAACTGATTGGCTTGTGGACCAATTCATAGGATCATATAGAGTCAACCATATTGTTGTGTGTCTGGAATTATATGTCGGTCACACCAATTAAGGATGGCAAATGCTCTTCCCCAAAGGTTTCAAGGGAGCCAAGTCCAATTTAATGAAAATCAAAATGGATAAATAGATGAGTTATCAGATTTAATTTAAGGACAGGAACCATTCATTGGTGGGGTTTGATAAAGCTGCAGGGTAATTTGTTGCTGGAAGAGCAAACATAAATTAAAATTAAGGTAGATCTCAGTGAGCAGAAGATGAAATACAGATTATCATAAGGAATGATCTAATATGATGAACTGTAACTAGACAGCTAAGTAATTATTAATGAGTGACAGATAAATGTCAAGACCAACTAAATGGGTAAAGCCTCAATTAGTTCTATTTTGCAAATCACTGATATATGCAAGAAGCTCGAAGAAACCAAGGAATAAGTCATGTAGAACTCCACGTTCAACATAAGCTGACAATGCACTTATTTAACCTTGTTTTTAAATTCATCAGTTTTTTTGTGTTCACCTTCCCCTCCTGAATGCAGTGATTTCTATTTGGGAATGAGCCTCTGGTTAATTTCCTCCATTTGATCACCCAAGTTGTCACTGTTTCTGTGTTATGCTTCAACAGTGATTGGTACAAAACTAAATCCCAACTTGGCTTTCACATGCACCAAACTGCCTAAAAATATCCAACAGCCAAAAATGCTCAGCTAATTACAGGAGATGGACTGGAATACATGAATCACTGACAGGCACATTATCAAAGTTTTAATGTGTGCCCTCGAGATAAGATAACTTTGTTGATTCCAGCCCAAGACTGACTGAATCAATATCGCATGCAACTTGTAACAATGTCAGTAAGAGCTGTGGTGTATTGTGTTTCCAGCTGCCACTGAGTAATGTTTATTTAAAACTTATGTTATGTAACATATGTCCTGACATGCAATCACGAACAGGCATTCTAAAAAGTACACTGTGCCACACTTGTGTCTCTGTTTGTCTGCAGAATCAATAACAGGTTGCTATTTTCCAGGCTGACCTCCTCCGAGAACACTAGGTTTGTTGGAAAGCAATTGGACTTTATTCAATGACCCATTCCATAACAATAGAAATCTTGTTACATAACAAGCAATTGAAAAGGTTCATGCTCCATGCCATCTTACACTTCCATGTGGAGGAGGTGGCATGCCAGTAAATTACAGCAATACATCTGAGGGTGGAGGAGTTCAAGATCGAAAATAATATTATTCAAAATGAATTTCCATTTCAATATCTCAGAGGATATGACTGGTCTCTGAAATCATTGTTCGAATGTTCCTCAGAATTTCGCTTCTGCATCTTTTACCTTTATCTTTATTTACAAACATTTTTCCTGTGTTTTTTTTTTATCCTTCCTCACAGTTTAATCTTTAATGAGGTTAAATTTATCTTTGAGTTTAACTAAATTATTTCTTCAATGAAACCAAATGGATTTTATTCAAGGTCATCTGCCTGTGTGTTTGGTCTGCAGCTTCAGCAATAAAATGCAAAACAATTGTTCATACCTTTCATTTTATCAAAAAACTTTCACTTTGCAAAATCATACCAATTTGATTGCATTATGGATGCAGGACAAATCGGTGCACTCCTGAAAAGTCTGTGAAAATATTACAGGCAACGTGGTAATTGAAAATTGAGTAACCATGATCTGTTGCCTTTACATTAATGCCAATATCAGAGTATTTAACCTGGGATAATAACACTTGGAAAGCATGGTGTGGGCAATCATGGCTGTAATCATGTCACCAAGTCATGAATTAATAATGTGAACAAATTGAATTATTTCTCCTTATCTCAGTAAAGTTTTGGTCTCCTTACTTAAGGAAGGAGGCAAATGTAGTGAAAGTGATTCAGAAGAGGCTTACTGGAATGATACCTAGAATGAGTAGGTTGCTTTATGAGGAGACATTAGACACATAGAGATTATTTTCACCAGAGTTTATTGAAGTGTTGAAACTTGTGACATCCTGAACGGTCTTGACAAGATGGACGTGGAAAGATTGTTTACTTTTATCAGTGAGTCAAGAACAATGGGACAATGTTTCAAGTTGGGAGTTGCTCTTTTAGGACAGTGATGAATGAAATTCTTTTTTCTTTGGAAGGTTGTGAGACTTTTGCAACTTTGCCTCAGAATACAGTGGATGCATAATCACTGAATATCGTAAAGGCAAAGGTAGATTGATTTCCTTGCTTAACAGAATCTAAAGTTATCAGGGTTGATGAGAAGGTAGAATTTGGATCAGAAAAAGATCAACAAATTGAATGGGGTTGGAAGTCTTGAAGAGCTGAAAGGTCTACTTCTGCTTCTAATTTGTAAGTTGATTTTTTTTTCCACCATACATTTGTTATTAAAAAATGCTATTCATTTCTACGCGTTTACCAGTGTTATTTTTTAAGTGTTAAGTTGTTTTCGGTTCTGACACGGTTGTGAGATACTATTTTATTTTATGCTAATTCTGTAACATCCTTTCACAAGACTTTTCTCTCATGATGCAGAGGGTTTGTAAAATGTGGAAATTAAATCCTAGGAAGCAATTTGAAGTTCATCTGCCCAGCAGAATTTTAGTTAGGTGAATAATTAAAATTGCGCAAGTTGCAAGTGAACATAATTTTCACCTGCATTCATGATATGCCAGAACAGACACTTACCTGAAGCTAATGGTCGCCTTTTAAATATATATTTGGGGAGAGCATGGTAATGTCACTGGCTTGGCAATCCAGAGGTTCCATGCCAGTTAGTGGAAGCTAATTCAGTAAATTCAATGAATATGTCTGGAATTGAAGGCTAGTCTAAGAAATGATAACCATGAGTCAAACTTTGATTGCTGTAAAACCCCATTAGTTTACTAACTGCCTTTTGGGGAAAGAAATCTGCCAACCTTACCTAGCCTAGAGGCAAAATAAACTGCAGATGCTGGAATCCAAAGTAGGCAGGCAGGAGGCTGGAAGAATACAGCAAGCCAGGTAACATCAGCAGGTGCAGAAGTCGATGTTTCAAGTGTCACCCTTCTTCAGGTAACACATGAAACTTCAAATTCTGCACCTCCTAATGTTGCCTGGCTTGCTGTGTTCTTCCAATCTCCCCCCTAACAACCTTACCTAGTCTGGCCTATGTGTGACTCCAGGCCTGTAGTAATGTGGTTGCCTCTTAACTTCCCTCTGAAATGGCATTGCAAGTCATTCAGCTGGTTCAAGGTGATGCAGAAACGTTGAGCCAGATGGAATTTAGGCCTTCTGGAAAGAGGTACACCATACCTTATCAGGGCAATTCAATGGACAAACATTACTTTCCACGTGAAAAAAAGAATTGTGGTTGCTGGCAATCAGAAGCAAAAACAGATATTGCTGGAAAAGCTCAGCAGGTCTGGCAGCATTTGTGCAGAGAAAACTGAATTAATACTTTGCGTCCAATGACCCTTCTTCAGAACTGATCCATACACATCGCATGTATCCTGACTCTTCAGTTAAAATTCATACTTTATAAAAGAAAAAGAACTAATTGCTGTTTCAATGGACATATTTGCTGGAAGAGATGACTGCTAGAGGTCACACAATTGTTCTTGCTAGTTTACAGGCAGCTAAAAAGCAGATGGACTTATCTATTAACTCAGCATCAATCTTACTTGTAATTGGTTCAACCTTTGGACAATAAATTGAGTCCCACTCAAGGTGTGAGAATTGAAAATGTTTGATAAAATCAAAGGACTGGAAGGGCATTCACGGGCATGCCCAGCATTAGATAGTTTACTTTGTGGAACAATGAATCATCAAAGTTAATAGGACAGTCATTTTAAGACAGGCAATGATACATCATTTTAAACAAAACTTACCAGGAAGGAAGAGACATCCTCAAAAAGAGTGAGTGAGTTTTCAGCCAAGTGAGCTCAAGGAAAAGAATCTGCAGAAATTTGCCACAGAGCCATCAAGAATTTGGGCAATCTGAAACAGAACAAGAAACCTTTCTTCTCCCTCAAAGACTGCTCGACCTATGTTGTCCACCGGTGCAAACAACCTCCAGTTTTAACTCCAGAATTCATTGGAGTTTCTCAATTCCAACTTCAGATTTTCAAATCCTTTCATTCCAGAAGGAAACTATTCAACCAAGTGATGTTGCTGTGATGATGACAGACTGATTTTATTTTCATATTTATCACCAGCTTTTATCAATTAAAAATCTTTGTGTCGTGATTGTAATGGGTCAGCTGGCTGTACCTCATAAAATGTGAGTTCCCCAATTGAGGCTGTTAATCTGGTCCAATCAGGGAGTCCTGGCAGACATATTAAAAAGAGTGAGTGTCAGAAATATTGACACTCTGGTGCTTGATTCTAAATGAGGCAGTACTAAAATCAAGGACTGTTCATATTTAAATAAAGGGATACCTGGTCTCTGTGGAGTTATTTAATTTTGTATCCGTATGTTAGCTAATACTTCAATCACTGCAGCTGTTTCCCTGAATGGGGTAGGTTGGATAATGGGGAATTGCATTTTCATTCTGGTATCTGCAAATAACAGATTACCTCATCCATATGACATTAGAGCAAAAAGGACACTGCCAGTTAAAAATTCAGGTCCTTGTTTGAGATCAATCTAAATCAACTCCTGAAGGTTTTCCTCCTGAAGAGATCAATGTGATTAACTTCATTGTTACCATCTGACTTGAGAGATAGGTTTGAAAATGATGAGAAAATATGCATAGATTTATCTGAGTGCTGATATATGTAATTGCTATGACAGTATTTCCATCCTCATGTTATGAAGTGTAACAGTGAGGATTAAAGGAATAAAGAGTTCATTAAAAACTACGTACCTTTCATAACAATGTTCAGCAATGTTAGTCAAAAGCTGACCTTTGATAATGATTTAATTGCAGTGTAATTGCATCTATAACCTGTTCAACTTGAACATAATCTGTATTTATTGAAGGAGAATTTGAGAGACCACAAGAAAAATTTCCAAACCTAAGCTGAAAATTAGTTGTCTCCCACAAGTTGCTCTTGGAGGCAGGGAAATGTAGACACTGGATCAGGAGACTGTGGGATGAGCACCATTCTGTTTCTGCCCTAAGTGTATTTCAGATCTTCTTCCCACTGTCACTGATATTCAAACGAAGGTGTCTGAGGGAGTCATCACACACAGAGTGCCAAAGGCAAATGCTTGGTGGATTTACTACCAGTCTTCTCAATCCCTCCCCGTTGTGGTACCTGAATAAGACACCCAGCACCAGGAAGGGGCCAGGGCAGCTGCTGACAGTTAATGCCCATCCTTTTTCCAACACGTCTGCCCAGCCCGAGCCAAAGTGCCATTCTAAAGCCAGCCTCCTGAAGCACTCTCCTGTTCTCCCCCACTTGAAGCCTGGTGCCCCTGCTGATCCTGGGTGTCTAGTGGATGCGCTACTACCAGCCACCACAGCTCACTCTGATGCAGCCTGCAATCAGAGGCCAGCAGCACTTAGGGGAGAGTGAGATGATATTTCTACCCAAAGGGTCTGTGATCAGGGGGAGTATCTCGTGTTGGCTGTAGAAGTGTCTAAGGGTGAGGAAGGGTTAATGCTGAGGAGTACATTAAGCATTGCCTAATAGGATAATGTCATGTGGACATGGATGAAGAAAAATGTTTAGAAGGGAAAAGAATCAAGGTCTTCCTCATCATCTCGGTGACAATGACTTTCACGCCAAAGTAACCTGCATCTAGTTGCTGTCATGGAACAAATTATATCCTGTTGAAGACAAGAAACTTTTCTCATTAAACTAACAGGTGATTGCGTTCCTGCACTTACTGAAGTAGGCTCTGTTACCACCCTGGCAGGAAAGAGGATAGTGGCAGCAAATTTGTGGAATGCACCTGATAGCATGATGAGCAGCTAATATTCAACACAGTGCCAGCAGTGGGCATCACTTTCTCTTACAACTAGATCGCAAACAGTAGAAATCTGATGAGTCTTTAGACACAGCTTTAAAGGACACTAGTTGAGATGATGAACAGTAGCTGAAGGAGCTGAACCTTCAAGAACACAGCTACTGTTCATCATCTCAACCAGCCTCCTTTAAAGCTGTGAGAAAGTGAGGACTGCAGATGCTGGAGATTAGAGCTTAAAAATGTGTTGCTGGAAAGCGCAGCAGGTCAGGCAGCATCAAAGGGGAAGGAGAATCGATGTTTTAGGCATAAGCTATGCCCGAAATGTCGATTCTCCTTCCCCTTTGATGCTGCCTGACCTGCTGCGCTTTTCCAGCAACACATTTTTAAAATCCTTTAAAGCTGTGTCAGAAGACTCATCAGATTTCTACTGTTTGCTATCTAGTTGTAAGAGAAAGTGATGCCCACTGCTGGCATCATGTTGAAGGGGCAGCACAGTGGCTCAGTGGTTAGCATTGCTGCCTCACAGCGCCAGGGACCTGGGTTCAATTCCCACCTCAGGTGATTGTCTGTGCTGACTGTGCACATACTCCCAGTGACTGCTTGGGTTTCCTCCGGGTGCTCCGGTTTCCTCCCACAATCCAAACAATGTGCAGGTCAGGTGAATTGGCCATGCTAGATTGCCCATAGTGTTAGGTACATTAGTCAAGGGTAAATGTAGGGGAATGGATCTGGGTGGGTTGCTCTTCAGAGAGTCGGTGTGGACTAGTTGGGCTGAAGGGCCTGTTTCCATACTGTAGGAAATCTAATCTAATCATGAGAAAAAGTCATGGCAAGATTCCACAAAGCATAAGTAATGGTCAGACATAAAATGCATTTCAGACTTGGTAAAAGATACATAGAGGGAGGTGTGAGCCACAAACTCCATGGAGGTGGAACATTAGTCACATTGGGATGTTTACAGACTGCAGCAGATAGTATGGTCTGTTGTCATGAACAGGTCCAACTTGAGGTTCAGCTGGAGAGTGACCGGACACTGGAGACTGGATGGGTGAGTACAAGTTGAATTCCCAGATGGGCAAGGGACATCTTTTCAAACAAAAGGTGAAGTTTACAGGTCAGGAAAATAAGCAGCATGCAGAGACCTTACAGCTTAGATTGAATGTTGCTGTTGAATGTGAGTGAACAGAAGCTTGAAGTTCACCAACAACGAGGACACGGCCAAGGGTCACAGGAGCAATGTAAAACAAGATTGTTAACTTGGGACTTTGTAAAGCTCTTTTTAATATAATAATGGGGCCATTTAGAAGCCTAAGCAGACAAAACCTCATGGAAGGAGAACATTAAGAGAATATTGAGGCCATCAGAAAATGCAAAAGATCTATTGCATAAAATCATGATAAAAGCAGGGAGAATTTATTAAACTGTTGACAGTGGGAATCATCCAGGGAACAGAAAACGCAAAGTGACAGAAATTATTAATAGCTTTGCTGATGGTGCAAATCATCTGGGGAAATCCTTTAAAGGGATAGGATTCATCTTGTGGAGGTATGGGGGATGGGATTTATCTCATTAAGAGAATGAGAGTCATTTATTAAAATAGCAGGCACGAGAGTTCAATCAACATTGCCATGCGAAAATCAAAATTATTTATTAAGGCTCTGATCAGCAAGATTCAAAATCTATTTAAAAAGATTAGAATCATTCATTTTGCTTGCAAAATGTTGGGAATCATCCACTTGCAGAAGGCAGGAATTCTCTATGCAGATGACAGAAACACAGGAAGAACCCTCAATAGGAATACTGGAACAGGAGACCACTCACCCCATTGAGCTTCAACTGTAATATAATATGATCATGGCAGATCAAACAATTTGGTACTTTTTAACCTACCACATCCCGACACCCAATATATCACGGGCAATCAGAAATCTATCAATTTCTACCTTAAACATTCTTTGTGGTAGAGAATTTCAAATGTCCATAACCGTCCGAGTAAAAAAAAACTCTTCTCAGACCCAAATGGTAACCCCTTTATTTTTATAATATGTTCTCTGGTTTGAGATTCCCTGACCAGGGGACACATCTGACCTGCATTTACACTGTCTATCCTTTGAGCTATTTTGTAACTTTCAATGAGATTACCTCTCAACCCTCAAAAGTCTCGAGTTTTGTAGAATCCAGAACAGTAGTACAAAGCACCAGTATTACTGTACTGCAAAATTAAAAGCTCTCAAAGCAAAGAAAATAAATGATCATATTAAGAAGATGAAGCAACACTGTGGATTATGTAATCTCAAGACAAGTGCAGTTCCTAAGTACGTAAAAACGAGAAACTGAAGTAGCAATGATTAATTCGAAGAGTTTATCTAACTCACTAATCTCACATGGATTTTGCAAATTACAAAGACTTTCAGATTTAAATGCTTGATGACTAACATAAACTATCCATTGGTTGTGCAACAATGATGTGTTTTGTCAAATGGGTTCAGAATAGCATAGAATCTGCCCATATCTTTACGAAGCTTAAGAAACCAATTGGGTTTCTATGGCAATCCTGATGCTTAACCCATTCGTCAAATCCAAGATACAATTTGCCAGGGTGTGATTTGACTTTGGAACCTCAGGGTCATGAGTTAAAATGATAATGCATGACCTACTCAATGCCTAGGGGAGAGACAAAAGTTGTGGTACTTCTATTTGCACCAAAGACAATCACCAAAGTTTCCTGGCAGAAATGAAGTTATAGTCCATCAGAGGGGAACTTCCTTTAGTCCAAATGAACAAAAAGCCTTACATACATTTGTCCCCAGAACAATAAACAATTAAGATGCAATCATTGATTTTGGTCACATTTACAAAACCATTCATGGTTCAGGTGCAGTTTACATATGTGCCTTCCTTTAGTTCAGTTCAGCCTAATGTCTCACTGTCTGTCTATTAGAAATTCCTGTAACAGGTTTTCTTGACCTTTGGTCCTTTGAGACCCTACCCCATTTTATGGACTATTACCTTGAAACAAATGGCCTTCATGGAGCGAAGTGAGATACAAACTGACCTTTCTGATGTCGTAAGAATTTATGTTCCCAAATACCACTTTATCATTTTTTGCCTTTTGTTTATTCAGTGCACTTCAACAACTGATCAGTTAACACCAAATATTTCAATTGAAGTGGATCAAATCTCATCTCTCGACATCTCCAAATGACAATATTTTGACAGCAATATCTGTTCAGACAAATACCATCATAAATGTTTGGATTGACGAGACTTGATTTATGTTTTTTAAGTTGACATTATAAGAGGCAGGAGATAAAGCGAAAAACCATGAGTGCTAGAAATCAGAAGTGGAACTTGAAGACACTGGAAATGTACAATAGGCTAGACAGAAGCTGAAAAAAAAACATTCACATCAAGGGCGGAAAATTATGCCAGAAATCTCTTTTACACGGCTGATCAGCATGAAGAAATCTCGGCAAATAAGATACAAACTCCAGAATATAGAATATTCTGTAGAATAATGAAACATCAGCAGAACATATAATAATATGGATGATATAGACTGTAGGGAAATAGATGGTGACATCTTGCAAATGTCCAGATTACAGAGAAGGAAGTGCTGGATGTCTTGAAATGGGTAAAAGTGGATAAATCCCCAGGACCTGATCAGTGTGTACCCAAGAACTCTGTGGGAAGCTAGAGAAGTGATTGCTGGGCCTCTTGCTGAGATATTTGTATCATCGATAGTCACAGGTGAGGTGCCGGAAGACTGGAGGTTGGCAAACATGGTGCCACTGTTTAGGAAGGGTGGTAAAGACAAGCCAGGGAACTATAGACCAGTGAGCCTGACCTCAGTAGTGGGCAAGTTGTTGGAGGGAATCCTGAGGGACAGGATGTACAGGTATTTGGAAAGGCAAGGACTGATTCGGGATAGTCAACATGGCTTTGTGCTTGGGAAATCATGTCTCACAAACTTGATTGAGCTTTTTGAAGAAGTAACAAAGAAGATTGATGAGGGCAGAGCAGGAGATGCGATCTATATGGATTTCAGTAAGGCGTTCAACAAGGTTCCCCATAGGAGACTGACTAGCAAGGATAGCTCTCATAGAATAAAGGGAGAACTAGCCATTTGGATACAGAACTGGCTCAAAGGTAGAAGACAGAGGGTGGTGGTGGAGGGTTACTTTTCAGACTGGAGGCCTGCGACCAGTGGAGTGCCACAATGATTGGTGCTGGGTCCTCTACTTTTTGTCATTTACATAAATGATTTGGATGCGAGCATAAGAGGTACAGTTAGTAAATTTGCAGATGACACCAAAATTGGAGTTGTAGTGGACAGTGAAGAGGGTTACCTCAGATTACAACAGGATCTTGACCAGATGGGCCAATGGGCTGAGAAGTGGCAGATGGAGTTAAATTCAGATAAATGCAAGGTGCTGCATTTTGGGAAAGCAAATCTTAGCAGGACTTATACATTTAATGGCAAGGTCCTCAGGAGTGTTGCTGAACAAAGAGACCTTTGAGTGCAGGTTCATAGCTCCTTGAAAGTGGAGTCACAGGTAGATAGGATAGTGAAGAAGGCGCTTGGTATGCTTTCCTTTATTGGTCAGAGTATTGAGTACAGGAGATGGGAGGTCATGTTGCGGCTGTACAGGATATTGGTTAGGCCACTGTGCAATTCTGGTCTCCTTCCTTTTGGAAAGATGTTGTGAAACTTGAAAGGGTTCAGTAAAGATTTACAAGGATGTTGCCAGGGTTGGAGGATCTGAACTACAGGGAGAGGCTGAACAGGTTGGGGCTGTTTTCCTTGGAGCGTCGGAGGTTGAGGGGTGACCTTATAGAGGTTTACAAAATTATGAGGGGCATGGATAGGATAAATCGACAAAGTCTCTTCCCTGGGATCGTGGAGTCCAGAACTAGAGGGCATAGGCTTCGGGTGAGAGGGGAAAGATATAAAAGAGACCTTTTCACGCAGAGGGTGGTACGTGTATGGAATGAGCTGCCAGAGGATGTGGTGGAGGCTGGTACAATTGCAAGATTTAAGAAGCATTTGGATGGGTATACGAATAAGAATGGTTTAGAGGGATATGGGCTGGGTGCTGGCAGGTGGGACTAGATTGGGTTGGGATATCTGGTCGGTGTGGACAGGTTGGACCGAAGGGTCTGTTTCCATGCTGTACATCTCTATGACTTATGACTCTAATTTTGTAAAATAATGCAATGATTATGTCAGTGTCAGATGATTACATAGCCAGAGCTGGAAGGAACCATAAACTGTCCAAGTATTTTAACAGAATGTATCAACTATGCTGTAAATGGAAAGACCTTAGGTCTCAAGGACTGAAGAAGCAGTAATTTGGGGACTAATTGCAGTTAGACCCCTATACACGTAATTAGACAGTGGCAGTGGTCAAAGCAGCGAAAAATTAAATGCAAATGTTATTAAATGAAATGCAATTAAAAACTATTGGCATTGAGTGCAACTACTGAAGGGAACCTTGTGAAAATGAAGGGCAAAAAGGAACGTTTTGCAGCTCTTCAGTGGACATCACAGGTGCAGTTGGGGTCTGAAATACAGACCCATAAACCAGACAGCAATAATCACCAAAGTGAAGCAACAAGCAATGGAACACCATAGCCACAGTCAAAGGAACAACTCCACTGTTCGATCAAGGTATGAAGGCTAATCTGCCACTCCCAGGCCATTCCAGATAAGTGATGAACCATACTTGAGTTAAGAATAGGGAGATTTAAAATATATAGTATAGCCTCAGGCTCAGACTAAAAAAAAGGCAAAACGAGCAGGCGAGTACATTACTGTATTCAACTGGACAAACAATGCAGTTGCAATTGTTGACAGCATTTGGTGTGTACTCCAGCATGAGAAGAAGCTTAATAATAGAATGTGTAAAAGACAATACAGGAAATAGAAGCCTGGGGAATCCTTTACGAGGCATCGGAAAATTGTTTGTATTACAGACTGGTTTGAGTTTCATGTGAGATCTTGGTCAGACCATTCACAAGACAGAACGAAACTGACACTAGAGAAAGCAGCTCAGACTCCAGTGCATGCTTGAAGGCAAAATTAAATGCCATGGAAAAAAAATAACAAGTACAATGATTCAATACACAGGCTGCAGAACAGAATGCCTGCAAAAAGCACATGTCTTCCAAGGCACAGATCAAGGCAAGCCAACTGCCATTTTGCCACATCTGGCATGCAAAGGGGACAGCTGACCAGCAGGGGGAGCACTGCAGCTGGAGAATAGAATTTTCAAAAAAAAATCTGGCAATATTCAATACAAAATACAGTGAATATACTCAAGAAGGGAAAACATTGCAAAATGATAAAAAGTTAATCAAAAATAAATATCCTGAAAATAAATTCTGTAATGTTCAACTGGAAGTGAATGAACATATCGTAAAGTTTGAATTAGATACTTGAGCACTGTCTTAAAGGCTTAAAAAGATGACATTGTAGAGAGCCTCAATTGAATTACAGAGACCCAGAGGAGCATCATTGAATGTAAAAGGCTAACAAATAGCAAATCTCATGTGCCAAGGAAGAGAAAGCACAGAATCCCTTTCTGTCATGGAGAATCAATATTCTCTGTTTATTAGGAATATATATTTGAAACTGAAAATAATTCAAAAGGTTGACAACACTGTAGGTGTAGATCAAGGAAGTGAATTATAAAATGAATTTGAAGTGTCTTTAATTAATTGTGTTGAAAAAGATCTGAAAGAGTTTTTAGTGAGTTCACAAAAACCACCAACCATTATGATGATATATTATAGAACTACGTGCTCAACAATAGAAGAGTTCAACATCTCAAACGAGTGAGAACTAACATTTATACTTCCTCAAAATCACGATAACAATGTTTGTTGTATATACGTAGCTTGTAATGAGTTGCTAACTTACGAGAAACTATATCTTGTTAATTAGAAGAAACTTCTAGTTAGACCAGGAAGTAGCTTTCCTTTACCACACTTTACCAGCAATCCTGTTGATTGCAACATTTAAACATGCCATTCGCAATAACCTTCAGAATGAGCAGCAACTCAAAGCATGTAGCACAAAGTAGTTTATAGTGTCATGTTACCTTCAGGGATAATGCAAACCCAATCTCTTGATTGGAAGCTGCCATGCTAACTGTTGAATTAAGTAAAAGAAGAAATGGAATCTATATTCAGACAAATAATAACTTTTATCTGATATAGTTGTGATGAGATGGTGTTCATGAACAGGTAGGTACCACAGCCTAATGGTTCAATAAGAATCTGTGTAGATCTAATTTATTGAATAAAGTAGTGGAATGAGAGATAAATCCAATAACTTCAATGGATGAAAATCTAACAAAATTTGCTAAGGGTATTATATTCCCCAAACCAGGTACATATGGTGGACTCTGGCAATTACCTCTGGGTGAAACTTCAGAAAGCTGATTACTGTTATTCTACCTTTATTCATGCAACTTCAGTAGGATTCACTTTAGCATCCACAAAAGATTTCTTTTTTAAAAACAATGTAAAATGCACTGCAAATCTTTAGTGGGTTCACTGTCACATGGACGTCAAATGGAGATGCAAACGAAGCCTATCATTAAAAAGTAAAATAACCATGAAAATGCTTCAGCATGCAGGTCTTACAGTGAATGAAGAGTGGATATGAAATAAACCATGTGAGGTCATTATAAATTCCCCCAAAAAATACCATGAAATGCATTCCACCAACAGGAAACATTATGAAGTTTCAAAAATTCCTTTGGAAAGCAAAGAAGGTTGGATCTATTTTTGCTAAACTTAACAGAAATAAATAAACTTTTGAGACAGCAACTTTTGAGATGGCAATGTTAACAATGGCATCAGAATCTTGGGCAAAACCTCTGATCGCCTCAGAATAATGCTCACTCTCTCTGATCTGCATTTGTCTATAATAGCAGCTGATGCATTATCAAGATTGGGGCCTGTGCTCTTTCGGCTACAGAAGGATGGAAGCAGCAACATGGACATCATAGAATCTTCACAGCACAGAAAGAGGCCATTCAGCCCATTGAGTCTGCACCAAGCATCCTACTCATACTTAGTCCCCCACCCTGTGCATGCAACCCAATCCGTGGCTAATTTACCTTCCCCAATCATCCCTGGATATGAAGGGACGTGGTCAATCCATCTAACCTGCGCTTCTTTGTGGGAGTAAACCAGAACACCCAATGGAAACCCACACAGACACACGGGTGAACAAGCAAACTCCACAAAGTCACCCAAGGCGAGAATCAGACCCACCTCCCTGGAGCTCTGAGGCAGCAGTACTAATCATTATGCCACCCTTATATTAACATAATTAAATTATTTACTATCATTAATTGTAAAAAAAAATCAGGATATGTAATTGGCTCATAATTTGAGGTAAAATCTCCATTGGTCATTCTTCTGAATAAAATGGAAATAGGCCAGTCAGAATATAACAGTTCAAATTGAAACTAATGAAGTATGACTCAATCGTTGACTCAATCGTTGAATAGATGCAGAGGAAGACACAGGTAATAGCAAACACAGAGTTGAGGCTTCAGGATATCAGAAGGCAAACTTAGACCTCATGGAAGAGATTAAAGATAATTTGTAAAAAAGCTACAAAGTATTTATCAGCTACAGAAATATATGTAAGAAATTTCAGAAGTAGAAAAATCTTGTGAAGAATTTATTCAGATAAAAAAATACTCTCTGTAAGAATAACATAAAATGCCAATACTTGGAGCGTTATAGACACCTTACTGTTATTAATGCTTTGCTAGTCTTCAGAGAGAGAGATTAATGATACCAAGAGCACTTAGATTTGAAATTCTTAAGAGAATTCATCAAGGTCATTTCAACATTATGAAGTGTCATGTGAGTGCGGAACATTCAATGTGGTGAGGAGGGATTTCAAATTCGATAAGTGAAGTAATCAATAATTGCACTGCATGTCCGATGAACAGCCAAGAGAAGAAATAAGCACTATTATGATCATTTCTTCTATCAAGGCCATAAGAGCACTTAGGAATAGATTTATTTGAGTTCAAAGGCAAGACCTTCATTCTTGTCATAGGCTACTTCTCAGGATAGATTGAGGTAAATTGAGTACACAAAGTAAAGGCAGAAGCAGAGATAGAATCACTCCAGAAAACTTTACACATGGCATTCTGAATATTGTCATCTTGGACAATGGTCCATAGTTAGCAAATGAACATTCCAAAAGACTTGCCTGTGAACATGATTTAAATCATGTCACAAGTTCACCTCACCAACCTCAAGAGAAAAGAGAAGTTGAGTCAGGGTAAGCGCAACAAAGACATTTTAAACCTTGTAATACTAGTCTACAGGTCATCATCATTGTGGGCTTGTCTTTGGAGCTATTGATGGGGAAGAGACTGAGAACACAATGTCAAGCTTCAAACCCAGTAGCTGCAACCAAACATCACAGATAATAACCACAAAAGAAGAGCAAAGAGACAACCAAGCTACAAATTTTGATAAAAGTATCAGATCTCCAACCAAGTGGGAGAGTACTGACGGGAAGAGGAGGAACAATCATAAGCAAAACATAGCAACTGAGATGTTCCAGCTTTGAAACATATTAAAGGAGACTCAGAAGAAATTGAGTGCATTGATAACATTGATCAAAAACTGAATTAACATGTAAAACTATTTCTCAGAAGAAGAACTGGAGAACTCTACATCGATCCAAGAGAGAAACATTTGGATTGGACAAAGGAAAAACATCGAAAACTTCAGAATAAGAAACAAACCGGATCAAAGCAACTTGCAGTCCAACTCTGACATCTGAGACTATGCGAAAGATGTAAAGGGCACAATAGAGTCTTGGGAGAGAAATGTGGAGTGATCAGACGTAAGCTGAATGTAAATTGATGATGTATAATGATATGATGATGTCAGTGTCATATGAATAAAAAGACATAACTTAAAGAGAACAGAAATTCCACCACAGTTTGTTACATATTTTTCCATGTTCACAACATGGGAGAGTTTTAAAATGAAACAAAACCAATCCATATGGCCAACTTAAATATCTCAGTAACTCAGGTAAATTAATTCCACAATATCTTCCTCTGGTATCAACTGTGAAAGCACAGAATCACCAAATTGTTATGGTGCAGTGCATTATGTCAGCACCAGAATGACTGTCACATCAAAATTATTATAAATACTAATGTTGCTCAAATAGTTCAGAGGGTTTAATGTAATTCAGCAATATTCACGGCAATTATAGAAAGCCTTTAGTATCAGCTCAGATAAAAGTACCTTTGAATGATTACTTTTCATCACAATCATACCTTTTATTTGGGGTTGGTTAGTTCAGTTGGCTGGACAGCTGGTTTGTTAGCAAAATTGATGCTAACAGTATGAATTCAATTTCTGTGCCAGCAGAGGTTACCATGAAGTAATTTCCATCTCAATTTCTCCCCTCACCTGAGGCATGATGATTCTTCAGTCAATCCTCCACCAATCATCTCTCTCTACTGACAGAGCACTCCTCCAGTCTGATAGGACTGTGACAACTTTACCTTTTATTTCTTAATTGATTATAACTAAACTGTAGATATATTGTGGGGAAAATCGACCTCTGATTATCACAAATTGTCAGCCCATATGTCAAAGTTACATTTTAAAAAATTCATTCACCGAATGTCGGTGTCATAAAGCTGGCATTTATAGTCTAACCCTCAATGTCCTTATGAAGGTAATGGGAAGCTGCCTTATTGAAACACTCTCGTAAATGAGAGATAGGTTCACCCACAGTACTATTTGAAAGCGAGATCCAACATTTTCACTCAGTAATGGAATATCGCGCCTTGTTAGGATGGTTTGTAACTTGGACAGGAATTTATAGCTGGTGCCCATGTCATTGTAAATAGTGGCGGTCACAAGTTTGGAAAGTGTTGTTGAAGAATCTTTACTGAATTGCTATAGTATAGTTTGTGAATGATACACACAGCGTGACTCAACATCAGTGGTGTCGGGAGTGAATGCTTAACTTTCCGGATTTGGTACCAATGAAGCAGGCTGAATTTAATTATATTTCTTGCATCTTCGGCTTTGGAAATAAGTTTACTACAATGCAAACGTAAAATGCTATTGTGTCCTAATACGTTTCAACAGAGCACGAGAACAAAATTTCTGTTTGCCTGTCATGTCAAACATAGATTTATAGTAAAATACCATTCGGAACTATGTTCCAGTCACAAATTTACAAAAATGCTGCAAGTTATTCTGTCACTGCAGCAATGCTTTACGTGGAATTATTTTCATATAACTTCTGAATACCACCCGAGAAAACTCCACCTCACATAATACAAAGTCTCCTGCCTCTAGTTTGGAACAAAATGAGATTTCTTTTTCCCACCCCCCCCCTTTTGTTTTGCAACATTTCAAATAACATTAGATCAGCTCTGCTGAAACCACAGCAGCATGTGGTTGAAATGCAGTTCCCTGCTGCACCTTATTTAGAGTTGATTGCCAAAACAACCACCTACAAGCAATCAATTATCGCATGGGTCAGGCAGGTGATTCATCATTACAAAGATCATGTAAAGGGAGTCATTTATGGCACAGGTCAGACTCGGGTGGTCAGTGCTGACAGAGGAATAATGAGTGACCCCTTTTATATGGTTTTGCAGACAAGCAGCATCTGGTGATTAATCTATTACCGTGGCACAGTTCCTGCACCTGGGTTCGACTGACTTTTCCAGAAAGGTCATGTTGAAGTCTGCACAACCGTTATAGAAAAATTACCAAGACACAGAGATCACAACCGCTGGATGCAGCAAAGATGCTGTGCCACTTTTAAAACATATTATTAGTTTCAGCGCAAAGCTGTCGAATAAAGACTGGGAAACAAATGCAATGATAACAGAATATTGACTCTAATGTAGTTTTGGAACAGAGGGCAGAATGTGAAAATGAAAATTGAAAAGAAGTATGGAGCTTCTGTGATCCAGCTGAGGCTCCACATCATTACTTTGTCAAAGTTCCGATAAACCTTGGAGATTTTTGTGAGCACTTTTGTCTACGGTAATCTAAAAAAAATAAGGTTCATGAATTTTTTTATGAGATATTAGATTAAAAGTAAAAATATCTTGTGACAACATTTCTTCTTTCAATCTGAAAATTGAGGGACACAAGCAAATTGTGGAAAAGTTTTAATATCAACTCAGAAATGAAGTGCTTTCAAATAATTACCTTAGTCATGATCAAATTTCTTAATTGATTACAACTAAATTGTAGATACACTAGAGCTCAAGTCGACCTTTGACGATAATAAATTGACATGGGTGTCACAAGGCCAATATTTATTTCCTTTGTGAAGGTGGTGGTGACCTGCCTTCTGGAAACATTGCTCTCTCCAGGGGATAGGAATGTCTACAGAGCTGTTGAGAGTGGAGTTCCCACAATTTTTTTCCAGCTACAATGAAGTATGAATGTGGTTCCATGACAGGATGGTTTATAGCTTAGAGAAGAACTTGTAGTTGGTGGCATTTCTGTGCACCTGTTGCCCTTCTCCTTGTAGACAGTAGAGGTCATGGGTTAGGATGGTGCTTTTGAAGGAGTGTTAGTGTAGTTCATGTTCTAGATGGTACACATTGCTGCTACTGTGCATCAATGGTGGAGAGCGTGAATCCTGGTGGACCTGGTGACTACCAAGCAAGCTGCTTTGCCCTAAACATTGTCAGGTTTCTTGAATTTTGTTGTAACTGCATTCATTCAGGCAAGATGAGAGTATTCTTTCACACTCCTGACTTGTGCCCTATAGATAATGAAGTGAGTCAGTAGCTACAGAATTCCGAGCATCTAGCCTGCATTTGTAGCTGTGGAATTGTTTTGTTTATTTTTAAAATCACAGCGATTGATTTGCCATCAATACACTTTATAATTTGCCTGGGGAAATATGTCAAGATTTTCTGACAAATTCGCAGTCCAAACATTCATTCCAAAATCTGTTGACAGCAAAGTGATTGTAGCTTTTAATTTCTACATTATTACATTGAGGGGAATATTGCCCTAAGGTGATTTTTATGTTTCTGATATTTCTTTCTGATAAATAGGGGTTAGATGTTTTCGAACAGATTGTTAAGTATTCAGTGCTGACATTTTGAGAGATATTAACCGTGTATTAATTGGTCATCTAATTGGATGCAGATGACTTGCATTAATTGGAGATTTCTCTGCGCTCATAGTGGTAGTGGCCTGGCCTGGATTCCAGAAGGTCCAGGTTCAAGCCCCATCTGTCCTGAAGGTGTGTTGTAACATATCTAAATGGGTCTATTGAAAACAGTTATTTTTAAACCTGTGGAATGTTGGATTAGGTATGCACAATGTATGAATAAAAAAATTCTAGGCACAAAAGGACTGAGGTCTTGTTCTATTCTTCATTGCTTAACTACATGAATTACAACAACTGAATGACATTTCTCATTCAGTCAAATTCTTAATTTATTCCACTGTGTTGGGCTGGAATGAGGAGTATTATCCTTCTCAAGCAGAAAGACATCTGAAAAATAATCTTTCTTCCCCTCAGTTCTTAGAATAACCGATTGTATGAACCATGCAATGAAGGTTAATTGCTGTTATTTATGCCCTTTTCCAGCCTGAGCCTGTCATTTTCATCAGATAGCATGTTACTTACAATGATACAGGAGAGAATAAGGCTTTTTGGCTGATCATTAATGTTAATTTCATAGCTTTTCTATTATGGAAGTTAATGGAACAAACACCATCCAGGCAGTTTTGGATGGTCCATTAAATTGCCTTCTTGAGATCCAGAATCATTTTTTTAAATGATGCTTTGTTTATTTCCTTCACCCTACCAGCACTGAACACTCATGTAATTTCCCTCAACATCATGCTGATTGTTAAAGTCCAAGATGCTGTCAATTGCAGACGGCAATTTAAATGATTTTGTCTTCCATACGCAATTGCTTCATAGGGGAATATAGCATGAATATAGCCTGAATTTTAGACCTACAGCAAGGTTTCTCATTGCCATTTTGTTTAACCAAATCCGACATTTTGTCACCCATCTTGATTTGATTAGATTAGATTAGATTCCATACAGTGTGGAAATCGGCCCTTCAGCCCAACAAGTCCACACCGATCCTCCAAAGTGTAACCCACCCAGACCCACTTTCGTCTGACTCATGCACCTAACACTATGGGCAATTTAGCATGGCCAATTCACCTAACCTGCACATCTTTGGATTGTGGAAGGAAACAGAAGCACCTGGAGGAAACCCATGCAGACATGGGGAGAATGTTCAAACTCCACACAGACAGTCACCCAAGGCTGGAATTGAACCTGGGACCCTGGTGCTGTGAGACAGCAGTGTTAACCACTGAGCGACTGTGCCACCTCAAAAGGTATAGTCCCTCCTTGTACCCTTTTCAAATTAGGCCATTCAGCCCTTTGAATTGGCCGTTCAATTTGATCTTAGCAGACATGTACCACACTGCGGGTTACATTTTCAGCTTTCCTGCCTGGCCAGGAATTTGCTGAAGTCAACTGCATGTTCATTACAGATTACATTTTAGTTTAATTCAAATAATTTGACTGCAATGAAAATTGGAGGCGTTCTTATATCTGAGCCAGAAGGCCTGGGTGTTCAAGTTCTACTTGCTCCAGAACTAACACCTCTGAACAGGTTATGTGTTTTTCTATTTAGTGAAAATTAGGCAGGATTTTGAAAACAAAATGTGGTCCCCTCCCATTCCAATTGATAATGAAAGTTTTAGTTCATGTCTCATTGAGTCATAGAGTCAAAGAGATGTGCAACATGGAAACAGATCCTTTGGTCCAACTCATCCATGCCAACCTGATATCCTATATTAAACTAGACCCATTAGCCAGCATTTAGCCCATATCCCTCTAAAACTTCCCTATTTGTATCCCCATTCAGATGCCTTTTAAATGTTTTAATTGTACCAACCTCCATCACTTCCTCTGGCAGCTCATTCCATACATGCACCACCCTATGCATGAAAAAGTTATCCCTTAGGTGCCTTTTAAATTCCTCCCCTATCACTTTAAATCTATGCCCCCTAGTTTTGGACTCTCCTATCCTGAGGAAAAGACCTTGACTATTTACCTATCCATTTCCCTCATGATTTTATAAACTTCAATAAGGTTCTCCAAAGGTCCAGGGAAAATAGCCCAACCTATTTAGCCTCTCCCTCTAGCTCAAGCCTTCCAGTCCCAGCAATTTCCTTATAAATCTTTTTTGAACCTTTTTGAGTTTCACAGCATCTTTCTCATAGCAGGGAGACCAAGTCAGTTTGCAGTAAAGCAAGATAAGGCAAGGCTTATTTCACACTGCCGTCGACAACCAACTTGACACTCAAAGAACATTTCTACTAATTAGTTACAATATATGCTTGTACATAAAGCCAGTTGGTTAAGTTTATGTGTAGAGATGAAGAAGTGGTTGAATGACATTTTCATTCAGGCTAATATTCTAATGTTTTTTAAGCAAGTGCTGCACAAACATTTTTTGAACAATGAGTTTTGAGAAGATTTATAGCTCAGGTTGAGGTTCTGGATGTAGTTTGCTCGCTAAGCTGGAAGGTTCATTTTCAGATGTTTCATCACCATACTAGGTAATATCTACAGTGAGCCTTTGTCTGGAAGCTTACTGAAGATGCTACCTAATATGGTGACGAAACATCTGAAAATGAACCTTCCAGATCAGCAAGCAAACCTACATCCATTTTTTGAACAAGATGTTAAGCTAAGGCTACATCTGACTTCATGGCTCAAGGTAAAAGATCCCTTTGCACTATTTTGAAGAAGGGGAGGACAGTTCTTTCTCATGTCCTGGCTCAAACAACATCACTGTAGTGAATATTATCATTATCACACTGCCATTTTTGGGACCTTGGTCGATGAAATGATTCCCACACTACAACAGTGACCGCAATTCAAAATATAGGGAATTGATAATGGAATACTTAACAGCATCCTTCAGTTATAAGGCAGTCCTAGCAGTAGCAATGGAGTGTATAAATGCAAGCTTTTATTTCGCTTACAGGGGGATTTCTGGTGTGAAATATGCTGCCAGTGAACTTGCTTGAGAGCAATGAAATATATTCAGGATAATATTGGAAGGCAGGCAAGGAGATCTCCTGCACTATACAGAACATGGATTCAAACTCAGATCCCAGGGGTAAGCGGATTATGTTCTAATTATTTCAAAATCCAACTTCAGCACATGGCCTTTAAGGAAACGAATTAAAAATTAAATGGTTGTCAATCTCTAGCAAAACTGGAAAGAATGACAGGAAGAGGTAATTGGTATGGAAGACAAGTCAATGGAATTCTCTAAAAGCAGCTCGACCAAAGCCAACAAGACATAGGGCAGGATATTTACCTCTAAGCTAGCTTCCAGTTCAAGATTGGTGAAGTACTGCCACTGATCAATTATGACATAAAGCAAGCTCTACTATGACTTAAAACAGGCTGAAGTATATTGATTTGAATAACTTGAGGTTTACAAAGACACTATCATTATTTGTTACACTGAATCAATATTCCAGTGAGTAAGGCGCGAGTCAGTCAAAAAGCATTTGAATTCATTAACTCTGAAGCTGTAGATTTTACAAAAAACAGTTTGACAGATTTTTGACACAGAAGGGAATACAGGGATAAACGTAAAGCTCTGAGATAAGGGTAGCTTGATCCACAGTTGGGAATAAAACAATTTAGTGCTGCACTAACAGAGATGTTTAAGTTAAGAGTGAAAAGACAGGATATAAATGTTTGTCTACATCATTAATCGAGCTGTCTAGATAAAAATGGAAGAGACAGGATGTGCTGAATAGTGCTTTCTCATAATCTTGTGTTCTAACAGCTCATTACACTTTTTGGCTGCCTGTTATCGGTTGCTTAAACTACCAGAGTGACAACTCACTTGTGATGGATTTGGTCATGAAAGAGAAATGTCTAACATAAAAGAATTTGTCAAAAACGGATGTTTTTTATACAGACATAAAACACTTTGCCCTGAATGTGGTATGAAAGTTTGTCTATTCTAAAAGATGTCTGGTCCACTAACATTGTGACAAAAAACAGGTTAAGAATTATCTATAAATATGAAAACATTACAAAATGACTTTCGAATCTTTATTATTGCCCCATTCATTTTATTTTATTCTTTCCTCAATATTATCCATACTTCAGTAAAATAAGTTTTTCCAAAAGTTTCGGAAGACCATGAACAGATTTCAATGTTGCTTCCTTTTCCTTTTCTATGATTTCATTAACTGGAAATTGCATGGAATATACAGCACAGAAACAGGACATGAGAGGCTTCACTTTATCGAATGCCTTTATCGAGTGTCCTTACATTCCTCTCTCCCTCATTCCTATAACGCTACTCCTTGAATGCTACTATGCTATTAGCAAGTTCCACATTCTAAAACTCTCTGGGTAAAAAGGAAGATGTTCACTTGTGGAAGATTAAGTGCATTTGCTCTGTCTAATGAATTTGATAAATATGTTGATAACAATAATAGATAACTTCATAACCATGCGATGGCGTAAATATTTAGTAGTCTAATGATAGTTCAGGACAAGGAGGAAATAATGAACTGTAGAGATATCATCTAAAAATTTTTCATCTCATCTTTGGAGGACAGTAATTCCAGCAGGGCCCACAGATGGCAATACAGAAATACAGAAAATAAGGTTAGAATGTCTTCAGGCATAATGTTAACTGAAGCAGTTCAGACATTAAGCAATGTGAGAATTCTTGTTTGAGTGTCATTTTGTGTTAAAGTACTGTACATTTGCAATGTGGGCCTAACTGGAAATCCACTCAAGTGGAAAACATATCAAATAACCTTCAATTGCAATTGAACAGAGTCTAACTGACTAGCATACGCATACAGAAGATTAAAAATGAAAAAGTACAGATTTGAAAATCCCATTCATTTGAAAGATGACTGTGGAAAATATTTTGGGGAAAAAAACCAGCTTGACAAAAAGGAAGTATACTGTGAGGTGGTCACTTAGAAACTATAAGCTTTCATCAGCCTTTTCATTTCATGTCTAATGAAGGCAAGTCATTGCAGGAAGTTGAGATGAGTTCAAAATCCCCCTTTACACTGTGATGTCTCACATCATTAAAAATTAACTATAACAGTTATCTAACTAACATTTTTTCCAATGCTGTTGAATGAAAAATAGCACCTAATTGACAGACCTCAGTGTTGTTGTCCTTCTAAGCAACAGTGAGCTGATATTTTATAATCACATTGCTTCAGGTTATTCTTGGCAACAGAGTTTGAAAGTTTATACATTGTGGTGAAGGATCAGTGGATCACCAGGTGACAGCAGTCAACCAGTTACTCTGGAAAACTGCAAATTTCTGCAATCCCTAATACCCTAATAATGAAAAAAAAGACTGTCTCCTGCCTTTCAGAGAATGATCACTGTGGGCAGAGCCAGAGGCAGAAACTTCGTCTGACAAGGGGCCTGTTAGCCTTGCGCAATGGGACCTCACCTGATCTCTGAAAGCAGCCATCCCCAGCGAGTTATGAGATAATGACCTCTAGGTAAATCAAACCACCACCAGATAACAGACTTGCACCTCAAGGAAAGGCTGTACATTGTTTTGAGAAGCTACCAGTGATCACACAGATCCAAGGAGAATATGCCGGGTGTGGGAGACTGGAAAGCCCTGTCAAGTGATGGACATACTTTGGATTTTTTGTTCACTTTAGAGAGGATGTGCTTGCCCATCTGCTCCATATGAATTGATCAAACACTCAATCATCTTATGCATTTCAAGGGGTGGTGCTCATAAACCTGGAATACAATGTTGTTTCTCCAAGTTTCTCAGGGCAATCACATATTGCTGATACTTAACTACTTTGCCTGGACATCACTCATGTGCACCAAGACGCAGACAACCTTAATTCTCTGACAGTCAATGCCTTGCTACTTACGTATTATATATATTAACATGCTTGTGCAGTTATTCAGTGGGATTCCGAAGGAAAGATGAAGAACAAATCCTAGCTCCGCATACGTTATTACTCCCATGAGCAGAAATCTGCCATTATCAGGTTAAAAATGGGTGAGGACAGGGTGGGATGAGGGTGGAAGCAGATAGAGGTGTTAGAGATATTGTTACAGGGCTGAATTTCAGTGACCACATCCCTTCCTTATAAATTCATAGATTCCTTGAGATGTGCAGCATGGAAACAGACACTTCAGTCCATCTTGTCCATATCGATCAGATATTCAAAATTAAAAGTCCCATTTGCCAGCATTTGGCACATGCCCCTCTAAACTCTCCCTATTCATATACCCATCCAGATGCCTTTTAAATGCTGCAATTGTACCAGCTCCACCACTCCCTCTCGCAGCTCATTCCATACACGTTACAGAAGTTTATAAAGTCATGAGTGGCGTGGATAGAGTGATTGGTCAAGGTGAGTCCAAAACTAGAGAGCATAAGTTTAAGGTGAAAGGGTAAAGATTTAAAAGGGATCTGAGGGGCGACAATTCCACACATAGGGTGATGTGCTGAGGACTGTGGTTAGCACTGCTGCCTCACAGCACTAGGGTCCCAGGTTCGATTCCAGCCTCGGGCGACTGTCTGTGTGGAGTTTGCCCGTTCTCCCCGTGTCTGCGTGGGTTTCCTCTGAGTGCTCCGGTTTTCTCCCACAGTCCCAAGATATGCAGGTCAAGTGAATTAGCCGTGTTAAATTGTCCATAGTGTTAGGTGCATTAGTCAGAGGGAAATGGGTCTGGGTGGGGTACTCTTCAGAGGGTCGGTGTGGACTGGTTGTGCCGAAGGGCCTGTTTCCACACTGTAGGGAATTGAATCTAATCTAATCACGCCCCATAACTGAATGCCAGGAATCTCCCATTCCAGCCCATTCAGCCCTCCAGTGGCAGGTTCTCCCAACATGAGTTGATTGATATTGGATCCTTGAAGATGAAGTTATCATTTGCAGAGTCCAACATAGATTTGACCTTGAGCGAAAACGTTTAGCACAAGAACAGTTTCTGACATCATGCACACTTTCTTTGTGATCACGATATGAAGTTGTTTGCAATTGTTGAAGAATACAACTTCGTCAGACGGAATGTTAAATATAGGACATGATTTTCTGCTGATAATTCATAGAATAGCTGCATTGTCAAAAAGTGGAGAGAGTTTCAAGCACAGATGATGAAAATTTCGATCACTGATGTGAAATTAGGAGGACTACACTCGAATGACGTGTATGGATGTAGATTTTCATTTGTCAGAGTTGATTATAAAAACTCCCTTTCAATTTAACTAATAAATTGTAAGTGGCTAGATGTTCAAGATTATTGAATCTTTACAATAGAAACCACAACATTCCCTTAATTTTTTTATGCCATGAGTTTTGACACAAAAACGTCTTTCTGTATTCACCTGTTTGAATGGTGCTTTTAGGATCTCAGCCAATTATACAGAAAAATAAAATCTGTTATGACTTTTCAGGCTCAAATAGAAATATAAGCACAAGCAACATGAGCAGCAAGCTAATTATGTAGGGTTACCAAATTATCCAATTAATGCTTATATGATGCAATGATTTGACAGGAAACCTGTAAAGAAATTCTAAACAGTCAAGAGTTGGCAATTGGGTAGAACTGAAGCAAGTAAAGATTTCCACCATTTTGTTTTTGTCTGTGTCCAAGTGTATTCCAGATATTTGGAGAAAGTGAGGGCTGCAGATGTTGAAGATCAGAGTCGAGAGTTTGGTGCTGGTAAAGCAAAATCATTCCTGACGAAGGGCTTATGCTCGAAATGTCGATTCTCTTGCTCCTGCAATGCTGCGCTTTGCCAGCACCACACTCCACGATAGATATTTTCCAATCAACCTGCACAGAGAAGTTATTTTACACCTCTGGGTTAGGTGGGACTTGAATCCAGGGTGCCTGGCTCAAAGGTAGGGAAACTACCACTAGACCACAAGTGTTTGAGAGACTGGCGTTTTCACCACTCCTCAGGAACAAACGGCTGTTTCAAGTCTTTCATCTCCTGATTGAAACAATAAGTGAAAGTGAGAAACTGAGGTGAAAGGTCAAAGTGCAGGACATCGCCAAGACAGAAAAGTGTCAGTTATAGATTAGGAAACACAATTTTTAAGCTATTACTTGATGATAAAATAACTTCAAAGTCTGTATTTTGCAGATGAAATTATAATGGTTCATTTTAAAGCTTTGGAAAGGAATGAATGAGTACTTAGGAGAAAGCATGAAAAGGTGAGCCTTCGAAAATGTAACGGGGAATAGCACTCAATGTGACTGGACAAGTATCTCAGGAACCAAAGCCTCTTCCCACCATAGCAGATGATGGCATTTAAATATAATTCATAAATCTGGAATATAATCTCAGTTTCAGAGATGATGCTCTTAATAATTATTGTTATAACAGCCTATCTCATTCACCTTCCTATCGGAAAGATGTTGTGAAACTTGAAAGGGTTCAGAAAAGATTTACAAGGATGTTGCTAGGGTTGGAGGATTTGAACTATAGGGAGAGGCTGAACTGGCTGGGGCTGTTTTCCCTGGAGCTCAGAGGCTGAGGGGTGACCTTACAGAAGTTTATAAAAACATGAGGGGTATAGACAGTATAAATCGACAAAGTATTTTCCCTGAGATGGGGAGTCCAGAACTAGAGGTCATAGATTTAGGGTGAGGGGTAAAAATATAAAAGACACCTAAGGGGCAACATTTTCACTCAGAGGGTAGTATATGTATGGAATGAGCTGCCAGAGGAAGTGGTTGAGGCTAGTACAATTGCAACATTTAAAAGGCAACTGGATGAGTATATGAATAGGAAGGGTTTAGAGGGATGTGGGCCAGGTACTGGCAGGTGGGACTAGATTGGGTTGGGATATCTGGTCGGCGTGGATGAGTTGGACCGAAGGGTCTGTTTCCGTACTGTACATCTCTGTGAGTCTATGACTAGCATGTGTTAGGGAAGGAAATTGTCCTACATGAGCTTTAGTGTGGTTGATTCTCAACTGTGCTCTGCAATGGTTGAGCAAGCAACTCAGATTAAGGGCAATTAGGGATAGGCAAGAAATGCTGACCTCGCCAGTGAAGCCCACATCCTGTAAAGAAAAGAAAGTATATGGATATGTGGATCAAAGTATTTTTGATCAAATTTGTGTTCTGTCTTAGAGTTATATGTCGGATACCTTTAAGAGAGGTGATCATGGTCCTATTATCATAACATAGCAAACGTCTGGAGGTTCCCAGGCTTCATCTTAACAGGAACAACTTGAAGCATGAACTACTGAAGAAAGAATGCTATTGTTTGTTACCGAATATCTTAGCATTAGCCCAGAAGCTGAAGTGTCTCTTGCCTATATTCTATGTACTTATGAGAGCTGTAGCAGGTATCAGTCTTCCAGTGCTACTTTGTTCATGTCCCTTTCTTATGTTACAGGAGCCGATGTAAATATTGCTACTTTATGTGGCAGGAATTGGCAGGCGAGCCCAGGGTGGACAGAGGAAGCGCATCAGGGATACCCTCAAGGCCTCACTGGTGAAGTGCGGCATTCCCACAAACACCTGGGAATCACTGGTGCAAGAACTTCCAAAGAGGAGGAGGATCCAGGAAGGCATTGAACACCTGGAGATTTGTCGTCAGGTAAAAGCAGAAGCTGGGTGAAAACAGTGAAAGGAGCACGCTGTCAAACCAATGCCCTATCCATCCCTTCCCACGATCACCACCTGCCCCCAAGTGTAACAGTGGTCACATTGGTCTGCACAGCCACCTACAGACTCACCCTGAGAGAGGAAGAAAGTCATTCTCATCTGCCCAGGATCACCAATTGTGATGAAATACCTGATGCAGGCAAAAGTCTACATCATGGTGGCAGATCATAATATTTCACGTGCATGTATTTCGAAACTGATAAGCAAAGATGACTACAGTGTCATTGATAAAATAGACAAGAGGTTAGAAAGGTTGTGATTGGCAGAAAGAGGGTAGAGGTAATACAATATCGAATATTCCTGAGTGTAGGTTTACACGCTGTGCTGCAAAGTTCATTTCCAGGAGTTTCGTCACCCTACCAGGTAATATCTTCAGTGGCATCACCAACCCAAAGAAACCCAAACATATAAGTAGAAAGTAGGAATCATCAACAGTGCTACTTCTGGAGGCCCACTGAAGATGTTACCTTGTAGAGTGATGAAACATCTAGAAATTAAGCTTCCAGCTCAGCGAGCAAACCTACATCCAGAAGCTCAACCCGAGCTACAAATCTTCTCAAAACTCACTATCAAATATTCCTGTGATTCTTTATTATCTTATTGTCTGTTAGTAGTTTGGCAATTCTTAAGCGTTGAATCAATTACAAAGACAAAACTTGTAGCAGTGTGGCACTCCGTTATTGCAAATAAAATAAAACTGCTGAGGTAGGGGAACATTTTAATTTCTCCAAATGAACACCAGAGAACAATTTGACACATCACCAATGACTCAAGGAGGCAGGTTCTGTCAGCCTGAGCTTGAACATCCTCTCCCTTCAGCAACAACATATTTTTTTCCTGATCCACTTCAACAACCTACTGTCTCTTTTTGCTATGTTGCCATAGCTACAATGATTACCAAAGTTAATGGTCATAAATACATTTACAAAGGTCAGAAAATTCTGAATGTTTACCGTGGATGACAAGCATTTTACAAGTGCTGAACTTTACAAAAATGTTTGCAGATATTTCAAGTAGTCATGACTTTTTTTTTGCGATTTTCTCTTCCTCCTATGAGGATGGCCAGTCAAATTGGACAGTCACAGGGGGTTCCATTTTTCTAACAGTGGCAAATAATTAAAACAAAGAGCCATCATTTTGTAGATGCACAATGACCTTAGATTACAACAATCTCCTTGGCCAATTGCCACCATTAATGGAGCCCAAATCTATATGGTGGTTGTTCTGCAATTGAGACTGGCAAATATTACAGGAATCTTTTGATGTCAGATCAAATACTACCCTAGACTTAAATATAGCAAATAGTAAATATATGCATGTGAAGACCTTAACCCTGCTATGAGACTGCTCTTGAGAGTTTTTTTTTAATATATAGAATTACCCTGGCATAGGAAGCAGCCATTCGGCCCAACAATTACACACCAACCCTCTGAAGACATCCCTACCCAGGCCCATCCCCTATGTTCCCTGAAGGTAAAATTGAATCCGGGTCCCTGCTGCTGTAAGGCAGCAGTGCTAACGACTGAGCCACCCACACTGCCCACTTATTTCCTCGAAGTCAAATGATCTTACATCATTTCCCAATGGAAACTGCACACTAATACAACAAGTTCTATATTTATCAGCAATCCATGAGTGTCAATGAAACAGCACCTAACATTGGATGCTGCCCTACCAACAGGGTCATAATTAGTTTTCTGATCCATTAGTTTTAAAATGGTGAAAATATTGAGCTTTTCCCAACTGTTGCCTCAACCAGGATGATCCAGCCAGTATATACTATGGATCAACAATTTCTGTTCTGTGCATTTTGAGACTAGTGCACTTATGCAAGTCGGTTGCAAAAAGACCATTAAACCATAAGGTACAGGAGCAGAACAACGCCATTCATCCCAATGAGTTGAGAGTGTGGTGCTGGAAAAGCACATCAGGTCAGGCAGCATTCAAGAAGCAGGAGAATCGATGTTGAAAGGCTAATGCTGCCTGACCTGCTGTGCTTTCCCAGCACCACACTCTCAACTTGACTGTTTAGCCCAATGAGTCTGCCCTGCCTTTCATTCATGGCTAATATTTTTCTCAACCCCATTTTCCTTTCACCATTGATCCTTTTGAGAATCAAGAACCTATTTATCTCTGTCTTCAATGCACTAAATGATTTAGCCTCAACAGCATTCTGTGGCAATAAGTTCTACAGGTTCACCACCCTCAGGTTGAAGAAATTACTCCTCAGTTCAGTCCTAAAAGGTCATCCCATCACTCTGAGACTGTGCCTTTGGGTTCTAGTCTTTCCTAATTGCAGAAACAGCTTCTCCATATCTACTCTATCCAAGCCTTTCAGTATTCTCAAAGTTTCATTGAAATCTTCACATCCTTCTAAACTCCATGGAATACCAACTCAGAGTGATCAACTGCTCTTCATATGACAAACCCTTCATTCATGGGATCATTCTTGTGAAGTTCCCGAAACTGCTCACAATATTCCAAATTTGGACTGACCAGAACCTTACACAGCCTCAGCAGTAGATCATTGATCTTGTATTCTCACACTCTCAAAGTAAATGCTAACACTGCAATTGCCTTCCCAACTGCCAACTCAACCTGGATGTTAACTTTTAGGAGAATCCTGAACATTTGACTTTCAAGTTCCTTTCCACTTCACATTTCCTTGTGCACAATTTGCAATCAAGACATAAAGCAATTTTCAAAAAAGGTAAACAAAAAAATCTTCCTTTTTGTCCCTTTTTCTCTCAAGTACATACATTCTTAATGGTAAGTGGAATCAAATCTAAGAACAATCCTCTTGATATAGCAACGATTATCTTCCAACATAATGCTGGATCTCTGGTGAATGACAAAAAGAGAAAAAGGTGTAAAGGGGGTCAGCATCTCTCTCAAATGAGATTGCCCCCACTCTTTGAAGTGGCTCACCCTGTATCACTCATCTTGACCCTGCTCTTACCTTGGGGTCCAAGTTCTTGTGACCATGTGGAGTGGCCACACAGCAGAGATCTGCTTTTTCAGATGAGTCAGTAGTTGAGTTTTCCATTCTTGTCATCTTAAGGATTTGTCTGCTTTGCCCTAAGAAGACTGATTATGGTGGATTAGGCAAGGAAGGTGAATCTCAGGTATGATGGTTTTGAAAGTGGCTCAACAACATGTTGTGGAATGCATATATAGCTGGACAGGGCTCAGATGATGAACTGGTTTCTCATCGTATCTAGGATTTATTTTCAGCAGTATAGATTTAGCTTGACACTGGATCAAGATAGACAGGAGGAGCTAGTGAAGCTTAAAATGCACAACTCCCCCTCATTATAATTCAATTCGTGCACAAGTCATGTTCATCATCTTCCTGTCGTCTGTTATTTCGAATGGATGAGTCACAAGT
This sequence comes from Chiloscyllium punctatum, assembly GCF_047496795.1. Lineage (NCBI taxonomy): Eukaryota > Metazoa > Chordata > Chondrichthyes > Orectolobiformes > Hemiscylliidae > Chiloscyllium > Chiloscyllium punctatum. The sequence goes on along the minus strand of NC_092761.1, from coordinate 66,199,884 downwards.
CCTGCAAAGATGGGTGAGTGTTCTAGCGGCAGTTGTCGATTCACAAGGAACTGTAGCTGTGATCCTGTACAGACGTGGCTCAGACCCTGGATTCCCTTAAGATTGCTTGGAAGAAGTGGGACTCTGTAAGAACTGTGCAGCCTTGCGCACAGCTCAAAACCCTCATCTGAGCAAAGTTATGTAAATGGAGCCATAATCGTTGTATTGGAAAAGAATAATGGCTGAAGGTAGGACTCCCACCAGTTCCAGAGGTGTACGATAAAGCCTCTGAAAAGGGTGACTTGAAAGCAACTATGGTGGAATACAGTGAGGTTTGGCTGTGGACTTGTTTATCTCTATCCGTTGTATGTAGTTTCCATTATTTAGTATGCATGCAGACTTGTATAACAGCCTCACCAGATTGGCACTTCATTTTAAATGATGTTCTCATGTTGTGATAGTATTCCTTACTCTGAGCCAGAAGGGCTGGGTTCAGATTCCAACTGTTCCAGAAACATGTCATAACATCTCTGAACAAGTTGATTAGAAAATAACCAGCTCTGATGAAAGATAAATTCTGTAATGACCTCCACTGTATGATTGCTGCTGTGCCAAACTCAGACAAGCTATTCACTCCTGATGACTTCAATGCAGTGTGAGCGCACATCAACTAGTGCAGGAAGCAATTGTAAGAAGAAAAGGAGTTGCCAGCTGTGACAGCAATAGCATCCTCTTGCTGAAGTGTGTTCTGAACATAAGCTCATCATCACCACACAGATATTTTCACTGCCATGTTGTAGCAAGACCTTTGGATGCACCCCACCCCTTCAACACTAACGCATTGGCATCTGGTTGACAATGCTATCACCCAGACACAATCTGTATGAAGAGCAGCACTGACTAGTGGAGTAACTACCAGCTTAATATTTCACAGTGAAACATCAAGATCTGTCCCTGAGAAACTGCAGAACTCTCTCATTAGCCGCAGGTTCTAATTGGCATTCACCAGAATCCCCCTGGACAATGTAATGCAACACCTTGATAACAAAAACTGTTGGAAGGTTGTGGTGGTTTCATGCAAGGTAAGTGAAAGAGTGGTATATAGTCTGCCATTCATTAGCTCCAGCAGAAACACCAAGATCTGACACTGGACCTCTGCATCATGTTTGTGCTCAGACTTTGACATGGTTAGGCACACAGACATCTGGGAAGGAATGAAGAAATTCAGCTATCTTGGGAAATTCAATACAACGCTTTGACAGTCCAATAATTGCTTCTCACGTGGCCCCCAGAATGATGCTGAGTTTTATGACTCATTTCTATTCACTAATGGAGTTAATTGGCACTGGGTGGAAGCCGAACCCTCTTATAAATGTGTCTATCTCTTTTTTTTTAAATAGAATGTCTGATAGTGATCCTGGCAACAAAATCAAATATTACATGGACATGAAGCCAGTCAACCTGAGATGACATCTGCCAAAGACTAAGGACGCGAAGGTCACAATTTGTCATTTTAAGTTTGCCTTTAATGGGCATTCAGCTTTACGTTTAGCATGAAGAAAACTAAAGTAATACACCACCATGCTCCATGAAAGCCTTATCTTCAGCCCAATGTTTCAGTCTTTGACCAGAACCTGTCAGCAGGGGAAAGGTTCAATTATTTCTGCAGCACAGTCTAGCGAGCTGTCTGCATTGTTAAGACACATGTAAGAGCTGACAAAAAATGTCTTGCCTTTGGCAGATTTTGAACATCAATCTGGGAATGAAGTGGAGTAAATTTTTTTGACCAAAATAAAATTCTATAGAACAATAGTTTTGTCTACTTTGCTCTACATATGTACGACTTGGACAGTTCACCAATATTGTGTCCACAAGCTCAACCAAATGCTATTTCTGGAAGAAACCAAGATGGCAAGAAAAATATATCACAGCCCAAACTAGTTCAGGGTGGCTGATTTCCTTCCTTAAAGTACATTAGTGAATCAGAAGAGTTTTTACAACAATCAATTACAGTTTGACAGTCACCATTTTCTGACATTAGCTTCCAATTCTAAATTTATTGATTGAATTGAAATTCCATCAGTTGTCATGGGGGATTCAAAGCCATACCCTGAGAACATTAGCTTGACCTTCTGGATTCTATCCACACACATTACTATGGAGCTACCATCTTCACAATGTTGAAAGAATCACAACTGAATCAGTCTGTTCACATAGCCAGAGTACCTGATGCACTTACTGAAATGAAACTTGTACTGAGCGCTTAGGTCTTGGCTGTGATTTCATGTTGGTGACAGCAAGTGCGAGAAGGACACTATGAAGGCTTCACTGAGCAGTTCTGATTGAACCGTCAAGTCCTGGGAGAAGCTTGCCTTGGATTGCTGAAGCAGACGCAACTGAAGAAGAAACTAATGGGCCTCCTTTAAATGAAAATTAATTTCAGATGCAGAGAGAAAATGCAAGGGAAGGAAATTCTGAGCCAGCAATCTGTTGAAAGGTGCAAGGGTCTGAGAAGGTTAATGCTGAGATGTACAATAAGTATTGCCCAATTTGATGATTTCATGAGAGAAACTTCAGGGGAGAACAGCGTTCAACTTCAAAGCAATACTACTTTACATCAAGGTTTCTGACATAATCTCAGTAGCAAGGTCTATCATACTAAAGTGGACTGTATCGAGTTCTTATTATGAAATGAACTACATTTTGTTTATGACAAGAGAATTTTCTCATTAGATGATTGGATAGCTGCGTATTATCACAGTAGACTATGCAGGACCTGCAGATCCTCATCAATAAAGAGGTTGGTGGAAGCAAATTTACCAGCTGGGTCAGACAAAATGATGAGCTGTGATGATAATTCCTCTTACAATAAGCAACTTGTCCAAATCTCAATTGTCTGTTGTAAGATCATAACAAATTGGAGCAGAAGTAGAACAATTGACCTATTGAGTCCACTCATCATTCAATGATCCGATAATCAAAAACATCATATTCTTTCAATCATTCAATGATTAAAAATCTGACTATCTCAGCCTCGAATATACTTAATGACCTCGCCTCAACATCCTCTGTCATGAAGAATTCCACAGATTCACTATCGTTTGAAAATCATCCTCCTTTTCTCGGTTTTAAATGAGAGACTCCTTACTCTGAGATTATGCCCTCTGGTCCTAGGTTTACCCAAAAGGGGGAACTACATCTAAACATCAACCCTCTCAAGGTACCGAGAAAACTTACACATCTTTCAATAATATCTCTCATTATCCTGAACTCCAATGAGTACTTGCCTCAATTAAAAGGGACTTGCCTTGAGAGTCAGGCCTCCATTTGTTTTGGGAGCTGTGAGGAGAGAGGGAGAGAGGAGCAGGGGCTGCAGGAAGCAAGTTTCCCTCTTAAAATGGACTTGCCTTGAGAGTCAGGCCTCCATTACTTTTGGGGGGGGGGGGCAGCGAGGAGAGAGAGAGGCTGCCGGGAAGATAATTGACTGCTTTAAAAACTTAGCATGTGAATAGGCAGAGTGCACGCTGAGCAGGAACAGACACAAGACTGCTGAGTAAGTGAAGTAATATATTTGTCCAGTTGCATTACCCGAAACATTACTAAGGTAGTGTCTCTGACCCATCCTCCTCCTTGAACCAAATAAAAGGTTCTGTCCTGGATTGGTAAGGTAACTTGTTTTTAAATTCTTTATTTTTCAGTAGTTTCTTTTGGAATTTAGAATAGTGGGAATGATGGTTAGGGTAGTTGAATGTTCCTCCTGCAGAATGTCTCTGACTACATCTGCTGGAAGTACACCCAACTCCAGCTCCTCAAAAACCGCATTAGGGAACTGGAGCTGGAGCTGGCTGAACTTTGAATCATTCGGGAGATGAAGGAGGTTATTGAGAGGAGTTACAGGGAGGTAGTCACTCCTCAGGTACAAGACAAAGGCAGATGGGTTCCATTCAGGAGGTGGAAAGGAAACCTGCAGATAGTGCAGGGATTCCCTGTGGCCATTCCCCTCAATAACAAGCATGCCATTTTGGACACTGTTTGGAGGGGACTTCCCAGGAGTAAGCCATAGGGTACAGGTCTCTGGCACAGAGTCTGTCCTTGTTGCTCAGAAGGGAAGGGGAGAGAAGAGTGGAGCATTCGCCACTGCGAACTGCATTGTTAGGGGGACAGATAGGAGGCTCTGTGGGAACGAGAGAGACTCAAGGTTCCGTGTGTTGCCTCCCAGATGCAGGGTTTGTGATGTCTTAGATCATATTTCTGGGATCCTTGAGGGGGAGGGCGAGCAGCCCCAAGTTGTGGCCCACACAGGCACCAACAACAAAGGTAGGAAGAGGGATGGGGATTTAAGGCAGAAATTCAGGGAGCTAGGGTGGAAACTTACAGCTAGAACAAACAGAGTTGTTATCTCTGGTTTGTTACCTCTGCCATGTCCTAGCGAAATGAGGAATAGGGAGAGAGAGGAGTTGAACATGTGGCTACAAGGGTGGTGCAGGAGGGAGGGTTTTGGATACCTGGATAATTGGAGCTCATCCTGGGACTTCTACATACAGGATGGTCTACACCTGAACCAGAGGGGTATCAATATCCTGGGGGGAGAATTTGCTAATGCTTGTCAGGAGGGTTTAAACTAATTCAGCAGGGTGGATGGGAACCTAAATTGTACTTCCAGTGTCCAGGAGGTTGAGAGTAGTGAGTTCAGAAATATGGTTTTAAGCTTACAAGAGTGCACTGGCAGGCTGGAAGGTAATTTGAAGTGTGTTTACTTCAATGCCAGGAACACTCGGAATAAAGTGGGTGAACTTGCAGCATGGGTTGGTAGTGGGGCTTTGATGTTATGGCCATTTCGGAGACATGGATAGAGCAGGGCCAGGAATGGTTGTTGCAGGCTCCGGGATTTAGATGTTTCAGGAAGAACAGAGAAGATGGTAAAAGAGGGGGAGGTGTGGCATTGTTAGGCAAGGACAGTATTACGGTTGCAGAAAGGACATTTGAGGACTTGTCTACTGAGGTAGTATGGGCTGAGGTTAGAAACAGGAAAGGAGAATTCACCCTGTTGGGAGTTTTCTATAGGCTTCTGAACAGTTCCAGAAATGTAGAGGAAAGGACTACAAAGATGATTCTGGATAGGAGCAAGAGTAACAGGCTAGTTGTTATGGAGGACTTGTATAATTGCAGCATGATATTGCAGCTCCAGAACTTAATCCCTCTATAAATGAAACCTAACACTCTGTATACCTTCTTAACAGCACTATCCAAATGGGTGGCAACTTTCAGGGATCTATGTACATGGACTCCAAGATCCCTCTGCACATCCACACTACCAAGAATCTTTCCATTGACCCAGCACTCTGCCTTCCTGTTATTCTTCCCAAAGTGCATCACCTTACATTTAGCTGCATTGATCTCCATTTGCTACCTCTCAGCCAATTCTGCAGTTTATCCAAGTCCCCCTGCAACCTGTAACATTCTTCCAAACTGTCCACTACTCCACCGACTTTAGTGTCGTCTGCAAATTTACTAATCCATCCACCTATGCTTGCATCTAAGTCATTTATAAAAATGACGAACAGCAGTGGTCCCAGATCAGATCCTTGTGGCACACCACAAGTAACCGGACTCCAGGCTGAATATTTTCCAGCAACCACCACTGCCATTGCCTTCTTTCAAAAAGCTAGTTTCTAATCCAAACTGCTAAATTACCCTCAATTCCATGTCTCTGCACTTTCTCCCACAGCCTACCATGTGGGACGTTATCAAAGGATTTACTGAAGTCCAAGTATACCACGTCAACTGCCCTATCCTCATTTACATGCATGGTCACCTTCTCAAAAAACTCAATGAGGTTTGTGAGACATGACCTGCCCTTGGTGAAACCATGTTGACTATCTGAAATCAAATTGTTGCGAGCTCGATGATTATAAATCTTATCTCTTATAATCCTTTCCAAAACCTTTCCTACAACAGAAGTAAGGCTTACTGGTCTATAATTACCTGGGTCATCTCTACTGCCCTTCTTGAACAAGGGCACAACATCTGCAATCCTCCAGTCCAGTAGACAATGATGACTCAAATATCAAAACCAAAGGCTATCTCCTCCCTAGCTTCCCAGAGAATCCTTGGATAAATCCCAACCGGCCCAGGGGACCTGTCTACTTTCACTCCTTCTAGAATTGATAACACCTGTTTGTAATTAATCCTGATCCTTTCTAGTCTAATATCTTGTACCTCATTCTTCTTCTCTACAACATTCTCCTTTTCCTGAGTGAAAACCAATGAGAAATGTCCATTCAGCACCTCTCCGATCTCCACAGGGTCCACACTCAACTTTCCACTTCTATCTTTGACTGGCCCTATTCCTCCCCTCATCATCCTTTTATTCCTCACATACCTATAGAAAGCTTTAGGGATCTCCTTTATTCTACTTGCTAAAGACTGCTCATGTCCTCTCTTTGCTCTTCTTAACTCTCTCTTTAAATCCTTCCCAGCTGACCTGTAACTCTCCATCGCCTCATCTACACATAAGCCTCCTTCTTCTTCTTAACAAGAGATGCAATTTCTGTTGTAAACCACAGTTCCCTTACCTCATCACTTCTTCCCTGCCTGACAGGGACATACCTATTCAGGACACACAATATCTGTTCCTTTCACCAGCTCCACATTTCCATTGTCTGCATCGCCTGTATTGTATGCATCCTAATTCTTGCCTAATCGCATTATAATTGCCCTTGCTCATCGATAACTCTTGACTTGTGGCATGTACCTATCCCTTTCCATCGCTAAACTAAATGTAACTAAATTATGGCCTCTCTCTCAAAAGTGCTCACCTACAACTAAATCAAACACCTGGCCTGGTTCATTACCAAGCACCAGATCCAGTGTGGTCTCCCTTCTTGTCAGACCTTTGGCATACTGTGTCAGGAAACCCTCCTGTACACATTGGACAAAAACTGAACCATCCAATGTACTAGTGTCATAGCATTTCCAGTCAATGTTGGGGAAGTTAAAGTCCCCCATAATGACCACCCTGTTCTTTTCACTCCTACTCAGAATAAGTTTGCTAATCCTCTCTTCCACCTCCCTGGATCTCTGTGGAGGCCTATAAAAAACTCCAAACAGTGTGACCTCTCCTCTCCTGTTTCTAACCGCAGCTCACACTACCTCAGTGGACGAGTCCTCATCAAAAGTTCTCTCAGACACCGTTATACTATCCTTAACTAATAAGGCCACACCTCCCCCTCTTTTACTGCCTTGCCTATTCTAAAGATCTAAACCCTGGAAGTTGCAACATCCATTCCTTACCCTGTTCTATCCATGTCTCCGAAATGGCCACAACATTGAAATCCCAGGTACCTATCCATGCCGCAAGCTCACCTACCTTATTTCGGATACTTCTGGCGTTGAATTAGACACACTTCAAACCAGTTTGCTGTCTGCCAGCACATTCCTGTGACCCTGAAATCCTGTCCCTGTCCTCCCTACTCACATCCTCCTGTGCACTGCAACTACACCTCTGTTTTCTATCCCCCTGCTGAGCTAGTTTAAACCCACCCGAATAACGCTAGCAAATTTCCCACCCAGGATATTAGTACCCCTCTGGTTCAAGTGAAGACCGTCCTGTTTGTACAAGTCCCGACTTCCCCAGAATGAGCCCCAGTTATCCAAGAACCTGAAGCCCTCCCTCCTGCACCATCCTTGCTGCCACATGTTCAGCTGATATCTCTCCCTATTCCTTGCCTTGCTGTCACGTGGCACGGGTACCAGAGATAACAAATCTGTTTGTTCTAGCTCTCAGCTTCCACCCTAGCTCCCTGAAATCCTGCCTTACATCCCTATCCCCCTTTCTACCTATGTCGTTGGTACCTACATGGACAATGACTTGAGGCTGGTCACTCTGTCCCTTCAGGACCCCAAAGATATGATTCGAGACATCATGGACCCTGGCACCTGGGAGGCAACACACCAATAAACCTTATATCTGAGCCTCTAACTATTGAGTCCCCAATGGCTAACACTCTCCTCCTTTCCCTCCCTCCCTTCTGTGCAACAGGGACAGGCTCTGTGCCAAAGACCTGGGCCCCACTGCATGTCCCTGGTAAGTCATCCCCCTCAACAGTATCCAAAACGGTATACATGTTTTTCTGGGGAACGACCACAGGGGATCCCTCCACTGACTGTTTTGTCCCTCTTCAAAAAATCACCCAGTTTTCTTCATGCCTAGGAGTAACTACTTCCCTGTAACTCTTATCAAACACTGCCTCTGCCTCCCGAATAATCCGAAGTTCATCTAGCTCCCACTCCGGTTCCCTAACACGGTCTTGAAAGAGTGAAAGTTGGGTGCACTTCCTGCAGATGTACTTGGATGGGGCACTAATGGCACCCCTCACCTCAAACATCATGCAGGACGAACATTGCTCTCCCTGCACTGCCATCCCTGCTCGTCCCCTTGTCACAAAGTTAAAAAAGGAGTGCTGCTTACCTGATATGTCCCTGGTCTTTAAGGTGGGAGGCCCTACAAAGGTAGGGTCTCTGGTTGAGAAGACACTGACTTATATAGCTGGACTTAAATAAAACTAAGAAGTCCCTCCTTTCCCAGAAACCTCTGCTCTCTGCTTTGGAAAGTGTTCAGAGGCAATCTATTAGGATGTTGCCGGGTATGAAGTTAAGGTCTTATGAGGAAAGGCTGAGGGACTTGAGGCTATTTTTATTAGAGAGAAGAAGGTTGAGCAGTGACCTAATTGAGACATATAAGGTAATCAGAGGGTTAGGTTGGTTGGACAGTGAAAGCCTTTTTCCTCAGATGATGATGGCTAGCATGAGGGGACATAGCTTTAAATTGAGAGGTGATAGATATAGGACAGATGTCAGAGGTGGTTTCTTTACTTAGAGAGTAGTAGGGGCATGGAAGGCACTGCCTGCAACAGTAGTAGACTCGCCAACTTCAAGGGCACTTAAGTGGTCATTGGATAAACATATGGATGAAAATGGAATAGTATAAGTTAGATGGGCTTCAGATTGGTTTCACAGGTCTGTGCAATATCAAGGGCCGAAGGGCCTATACTGCACTGCAATGTTCTGTGTTCTATGTTCCATGAGTACAACCTACTCAACCTCTCCGAATAAGACAATCCCTCCATACTTGGGATAAGCTTTGTGGACCTTCTCTGGACTGCCTCAATTTTGTCCTCTTTGCAGTTGAACCTTTTAGGTGCATATCTGCTTTGGTAGTCAGCTACCGGAATCCTCCCAAAGTCCCAAGAAAGTGACAATGTTCTTCAATGTAAGATGTTAAGCTCTTGTTGTGTCTGGTAAGAAATGCTCCATTCCTAATGTCACAATGAACAGAGCAAGAGGGCATAGGTTGAGGTGAGAGGGGTAAGATTTAAGAAGGACCTGAGCTGCAACTTCTTCACCCAGAGAGTGGTTCGTATATGGAATGGGCTGCCAGAGAAAATAGCTGAGGGAAGTACAAAAGCAACGTTTGAAATAACGTTTGGATAGATTCTTAGATGGGAAGGGTTTAGAGGGTTATGGACCAAAAATGGGTCGTTGGAACTGGCTGAGCGGGCACCACGGTCAGCATGGACCAGTTTGGGCTGAAGGGCCTGTTTCCATGCTGTATTACTCTATGACTCTGAACACTTTTGCTCTGTTATCTGTACCAACTTAAATATTAATTAATTTTTACAAGTACGTAAATTTCTTGAAGCAATTTAATGCTCTACATTTTTCATGAAGTATATTTAAAATATCTTTTAAAATATTTTCAGATATTGTTGAAAGATTCAGTTATCTAAGTTTTAATGGAACAAGGAACCAATAAAACTGCTGCCAAAGGCTCCTTTCATTTGAATCAGAAGGGCAAGGCTGACAAGCACCAGGGAAGCCTCGATCCCTTTCCATTTATAATCTCATTTCCCATCTGTAGATCCAGGTGGATTACTTCTTCATGACCTCTAAACAGTACGATGAAGGCTGTTCTTTCCTTGTGAAGCAATAACTAGGCTGGACCAGCTGCCAGACAGCTGTGGGCACAGCCTACTGGGGATAATTTCAACTGACTACGAACCGAAGTCTCAGTCAAATCAGCTTGTATAATTTTCTTGTGAAGTAATTAAGAATTCTTGTTTGTTTCTTAATAAGCATCATAATAATTCTTGGTCACTGAATGCTGTTGAGCTCTGCACTTCAACTCTCAAAGCTTCAATTTGAAGATCAAGAACATTCTGATGTTTCAAAGTGCAGGCATTCTCCAGCATGTCACAAAAATATTCTGTGTGTAACATTCCTTTGTCAGTGGCAAAAAAACCTGTCAATAAATGTCACTAAATAAAAACCAAAAGAACTGTGGATGCTGTAAATCAGAAACGAAAACAGAAGCTGCTGGAAAAGCTCAGCAGGTCTTGCAGCATCTGTGAAGAGAAATCAAAGTTAACACTTTGGGTCCAGTGACCCTTCCTCAGAACCACCATTTTTTTTTATTTTTAGTTAATTCCTAAATATGTTCCTTAAAGACAAGTAAAAATTAGAAGTTTAAATGCAATGTCATGCTATCATTGACATTAAGTATTTGGCATGAAGAAGGTTAAGAATTTCTACATAAATACATTATGCCTCATGTGCCATATGAACAGTTATATTCATATGATGTGATGTCTCTATTGAATAGTGTTTGATGAGATTGTTACAATCCCAAGAGCAGCGAAGTGCATGGAAATCTGAAAAGACATTGGGTCAAGACAAATTTTTCTGGCATTGATGTGACAAAGCTCTCAGTCTGGACTCTGCAGTAATTTTATGATAATTATTTCAATGCCATGAGTTCTGCCTTGGGATCTGATCTCTGGGGTCCATACATAAATGCAGGGTAATATGATTGACTGAGAAGCATATCGAAAACAGAAACAATTCTGCCAAGGGAAGCAAAACACAATCTGATCAGGAGAGTAAGCATCAGCAATCTGCTTCAGTGTTCTGTAATTCTCTCCACTGTCAAACATTCATTTTAGTGTGAAATAGGACAATCAGAATGGAGACACAGCAGTAAAACAAAGGCTAGCTTTAAAGTGCCTGCGCCTTTTCTTCACTTTCAGAGAATAGCCTGCGATCTATCAAAATCAACCCTCCAAGCAACACCGCACCCTTCAGTACTGTGGACCCCATCATGTTCTTCGAGAAAGTTCGCTATTTTCATAATTTGATTACTGCTTTACATTATTCAATTCTATCACAATGCATAAATTAAATTCTTGAACAGGAGAAATACAGATCAATTCAACATGAAGCTATCCCCTTGAAAGTGCAACTGTTTAGCTGAGATCATAAGACTGGAGACTCAACTTGTTGAGAAATTTATGGCTTTTCTAAACCTCTATAATGGGCACTATGTACCCCAAAATAGACTTTTTAAAAGAGTTTAAAGTGTTTTCATGTACCCTATGCTGCACTGTGGCAAAATTGTTTAATGAATTCATTGAGGTTTTCAATGACTTTCAATTTGCAGCAAACAACTAACTTCAGTAAATAGCTGGTATACACACAAGATAAAGCTTGGTCTCTTGTTGTATTGCACACTTATATTAGTTTAAAACATCTGGACTTATACTGTGACATCCTCCACTCCCCACAGCCACTTCCTCCACCCTGCACTCAGTCAGAAATCCTGTTATATTTGGCGTTAAATGTCAATCCATATTGGACTGTGGAGTAGCACTGTTGAAAACAAATGTGGACTGCGAAGGGCAAAAATAGTAGGATTTAATTTAAAAAATCAATGAAGAATACAGCAAAACCTAAGTACAGAAGAAATTCAGAATAAAAAAATTATGCAAAATAAAAAAGCCATAATATGAGATGGTCGTCTGAGGCATGGTGACCCTCTGGTTAAATCACCACTCGTCACCTCCCTTTTATTTTCATTCAATTGTGGGATATGGGTATCGCTAGCTGGCCAGCATTTAGGAAACTGGTTTGTTCCTCGTTGCCCTTGAGAAGATGGTGGTGAGTTGCCTTCTTGAATGGCTGAAGGCCACCCACTGTGGGTTCCAAGATTTTGACGCAACAGAGAGAGAGCAGCTCACTTGGTCTGACAGGGATCTTACTTATGGCAGTCAATGTCTCAAAGCACTTTATAGCCAAGACATTATATTTCGAGTGGAGTGACAATTGGAAATGCACATAGCAGGCTCATGAAATGATGACCAGATTATCTGATTTTCATGATGTTGATTGATTGACAAAGATTGACCAACAGACTGGTAATAATTCACCTGTTCCTGTTCAAAATAGTGCTGTGGGTTTTTTTTTACACACAGAGATGCATAGCATGGAAACAGATCTTTCAATCCAACATGTCCCTGCCAACTAAATATCCTAAATTAATCTAGTCTCATTTGCCAGCATTTGGCCCAAATCCCTCTAAATTCTTTCTATTCACATACCCATTCAGAAGCCTTTTAAGTTGTAATTGTACCAGCCTTTATCACCTTCTCCGGCAGCTCATTCCACACAAGGACTACCCTCTGCTTTAAAAGAAATTGCTTCTTAGGCCCTTTTAAGTCCTTTCTCTCTCACCTTAAACCTATGCCCTCTAGCTTTGGACTCCCCTCGCCTGTGGAAAAGATCTTGGCTATTCACCCAATTATGCCACTCATGATTTGATACCTGTGGAGCCTCTGATCCTCCACAGAAAATAGCCCCAGCCTATTCAGCCTCTCCCTACAACTAAAACCCTCTAACCCTGGCAACATCCTTGTAAATCCTTTCTGACTCAGACACTTTCAAGTTTCACAACAGTTTTCCTGTAGCAGTGAGACCAGAAATGAATGTAATATTCCCAACTCCTATATTCACTGCACTGACCAATAAAGGCAAGCATACCAAACACCTTCTTCACTATCCTGTCTATCTGTGATTTCACTTTCAAGGAACAATGAACTTGCACTCCAAGGTCTCTCTGTTCAGCACTCCCCAGGACCTTACCACTAAGTATATGAGTCATTGTCCTGATTTGCCTTTCCAAAATGTAGCACCTCCTATCTAAGCAAACATGTAACTGTTTAACTTCTCATCCAAAAGATGGAATTTAGGCAACATGTCCTCTGGATTACAAAACAACAACAGAAGTAGAATGGGAAAATAAAAGACTGTTCAAGTCCAGCAACAATGCATTCTGAATCGAAGACCTTTCCTATATTAACAGGAACATTAACTTTCCTTTGCATTCAACAAACAATTCAATTCAAAAAGCTTTAATGGAGATTACATCTTCACAAACAACCACTTTACTTGAGGCTGCTTCAAGAAATCCTCCACAGATCAACTTTATACTTGAAACCAATTTCCAAGTAGTCCCTTTAGTATTGCATGTGCAAGTACTTAAAATTTTAATGTCAACTTCTGTGTACTGTTGGTAAATGGGTTCTGTCAATCTTACATTTTTCTTTATGCTTTGAGATTAAAGGTTAGACAATAGCTTTTCTGAAAAGATGAGCACATTTCAGTGATTAGGCCATTTTGGAGCACACTTTGCCAATCATGAGATATGTGCCAAACTTATGCTCTAGGTAAAAGCCAAAGCTGTCTCATTCAGTCTGCTCTTATGAAAGGATGATATGAGTTGAATTTTAAATTGAGCTATATGTTATGTTGCTAGGAAAGCTGTGACCTGAACTAGATTTGAGACTTTGATTCATAAAATTTCAACAGATAAGGATAAATGCAGAAAAAAACACCAAATTCTTCAAATATAATGCGATTTGGCATTGCTTTGGACAAAGAAATAAAATATATGTTTATTGGATGAATGTGGAAAACTAACATACGTTTCAAACCAAAGCCTGCATAAAGTAGCACAGCGTCTCACAATTTGATTAATTTCAGTCATCTATATCAGAATTGGATTGACTTTTCTCATCTTTTAAGGCAGTTCAGCAATTCTACTCTTGAATTACATTTTATTGCTGCAGCTGGGATCTGATCGTAGGCATGTGTGAATTATTATAATACAAGGTAATGCTTACATCCATCATGAACCAATTTTCAATGCTCTAAATTCACTCTGAAGCATGATGGGGCTTTGGTCATTACATATACTGCATACATTTTTTTTCTTTTCATTTCTTTCAATCTTGAGATTTTTATAATCACTGGATGTGGTGACATGGGTGATTAATTAAATGGACTTCTAGGAGACAGTGGAATATTTGTAGTTAAATCTTTTTAGTGAATATTTTTGAAAAGATGTTTGAAATACTAAATGGTAAAGATGTCCAAAAAAGGAAGAGTCCATCAATCATTTGTTTTCATATTTTTTTATTGCTCAACGTTAAATCATTCCAATTTGTTTACTCCAGGAGATATGGTTATAAAAGTTTACAGTGGAGCTGGATTAAGGCAATTCAAGTTCATCCTGATGCATATACAAGTGCAAATTGTAACCTGGGTTGTAGATGGTGTGAAAAGGTTACAGTGTCATTTATAAACAGGATCATAACAAACGTGAAATATTGCATTTCCAGATGATATGAGGGCACATTAAGTAGACTCTGACTAAAGTGTGAATATTTGCTTTTTTTTTGTGAGGCACCTTGCAGAAGGATTGGAGAGGCTGCACCACACAAGAGGCCAAATGAGCAAATTTCACAGCCAGCATATATTGAGCCAAGTCTTGCACAAGTACCTGGTCATCAGCAGAGACTTACACCAGAGGATGAACCTGGGATTGTGGAAAGGCAAACTAATACTCAAGCAGGTATGCCTTCAGGTTGTGAACAACTACTATATCGAAAACATATTCAGCATAGTTTGTTTGTTTTATGGCCTAGAACCAATGAGACAGAGCAGAAGAGGAAGACAAGGCAAGATGATCTCCAAAGGAAGAGGGTGATGTGGGTATATGGACAGGAAGAGTTTAGAGGGATACAAGCCAAATGCTGGCAAATGGGACTAGGTCAGATTGGGATGTCTGGTCAGTGTGAACAAGTTGGACCGAAGGGTCTGCTTCCATGTTGTATGAGTCTATGACTCTATGAGTGGGACATCAGAGATAAGAGAAAAACCCTTCCACTCAAACACAAAAATAATCGATTGATTGAAGTATGAGGAGTACCAAAAGTAAATCAACATGAATTAATGATCTTCATGCATCTTTTCTAAACTGAATTATCTTGTCTTTGACCCTCTTCCACAGAATTGTCAGTTACAAACCTGACAATCTCAACTCTTTCTTGCCCAGTATTTGCGTTCCTTACTGTCCACAACTTCAGCTTATCCAAATTTTTCTGCCCACATTCTATTCACACCAAACTCCACCTATTCCTCACCTTTATTTCTTATATTAGCTTAGATTCAAATTTAAATGAGTCACTTTCAATGGCTCAAACTTAAAATTCTCATTATTCCCTTTATGACTTAATTCCTCCCAAGTTCTTCATTGACTTTTGCCCCTCAGCAACATTCAGCCTGAAAAGTTGGAATTCAACTAACTCTGGCTTTTAGCACATCCCAATACACTTTGACCCACATTTTCTTTTGTCACCTATGTCCTGCAATCTGAATTCCATTAAATCTACCTCTCTATCTCCCCTTCCTCCTTTGAAGCTCTTTTGAAAACCCTTCATTAATGCACATATTTTCTTTCTGATCTTGGAGAAATATTTTTCTGACTACTTCTGTTTAAGGTGCTTTGGGACATTGTGTGATGTTCAAGGTGCTACATGAATAAACATCAAAATAATGCTTCAAAATTGATTGTTGCTGGAAAACAAACTTTGCCATATGCTTCTATAATGAACCGACTATTCTTTCAGTGAGGACAGAGTTTGTGATTTTCTCAGTAAAAGCTCTTAAGTATCTTAAGTTCAGAAAGAGTAAGGTTAGAGAAGACTGCTTTTAATCCGTTCAGTTTTTCAGTTCTACGGATCCTTTTCAAATCTAATCTTTCATGAGAATCCACTCCATCAACATACCATTCTGAATGACATGGCTTATTCAGATGTATGAATGCAATTATTCTCATTGCAATGAATGACAACAGATATTAACAATGAAGACTACCGTCACGCGAGAACTAAAGGTGGACATAGGGTTTAAAGACTGTAATTGGGCCAATCCCAGTAATGTTACTGCACTTAAAATATTTGCATTATTGTATATTGTCAAAACTATGTAGTATTTTGTTCTACCGTATTTTTGTGTTCTTCAGGATAGTCAAGGTGAAAGGTTAGAATGTACATCTATCTGTATAAATTTATTTTCTTTCTTTATGATCCCAATGTTGTATTGTAATATTGCAAGCTTTGATAACCTTTGTCAAAATACTAAAATTCTATTGTTTAGGCACAGACAGATGGACAAATAGATTTAGGGGACATCAGAAGCCAAACATCCAATCAACAGCCTAATCTTAGTAACTGCTTTTGTTTCAAAGTATTTCTCAAATCTGACGACATGGGTTCTCAGGACTAAATTTAAATGGTTATCTGCACTTTGCTCCTCTAATAATACAGCCTTGTGCATCCAAATCTGATTGACAAAGCCTGGCACAGGTGCCCTGCTGTGACTGTTATTGCTTAATTAAATAGTAGAAAGAACTCAGTGCAAGTTTGGCATTGTAATGAATCTTTAGGAAATCCTCCAATGAAAATATAGCAAGAGACTGACAGCCATTCTAATGAAAAGATTCCAAAGGCTAGCAGCTGAAAAATGCAGAAAAAAAATCAACTAGCAGCTATCTGATTTGATCTAATGTCCCAGAGATAACAATATCACAACGTGGAATAATGGAAATCCTTATTTCATTAAAAACATTCATTGATGTCTTGACATAGATTGTTTCATATTCACCAGATTCCAAAACAAGCTTCCTTGCTCAGTCAAATGTTGAAAATCACTTTCATTCATTGAATACTGAATTTCCTTTGAGTGTTTTCTGCTTTGCAGACTCAGGAAGATCAATTTTACTTTTCTTTTCTTCCTTTCTCTTCATTTGCTCCCACTGGTTGTTCATCATGAGTATATGTCCCCTACCAATAAGGTAGATTTGACTGCACGGGTCATAGACTTTGCCATAGCCATTATTAATGTTGTTCCATGCAGGAGTTATGCCTGCAGGAGGTTGAACTGAAGTGGAGCAAAAAAGGAGTGTGAATTTTCTTTCCTTCCTTCACCCCCCAGCAGCTTTCCTGGTAATTGATGAAATTTGACCAACCTTAACATAGAGCTTCAGTGATCGTTGTCCTCGGATTCAAAATCACAACTTTCTTATTGTGCCTCAGTGCTAAATTATTTCAGTAGCTTCGCAAGAATTATTTTATTCATGCAACGCATGGATGCAGATCATCAGGATGTACACAAAATATTTTGAATAACATCAGGTGATTCTTGCCATAAATTCATATAGATGATCTCTAATGTTTAACATGTTGAAACGTAAGCTTATTGTCCACGTTTCATCATTTATATAAATGATTTGGATGTGAGCATAAGTGGTAATTAGTAAGTTTGCAGATGATGCCAAAATTGAAGGTGTAGTGGACAACGAAGAAGGTTATCTCAAATAACAATGGGATCTTGATCAGATGTGCCAATGGGCTGAGAGGTGGCAGATGCAGTTTAATTTAGATAAATGTGAGGTGCAGCATTTTGGGAAAGCAAATCTTAGCAGGACTTATACACTTCATGGGAAAGTCCTAGGCAGTGTTGCTGAACTACTAGACCTTGGAGTGCATAGCTTCTTGAAAGTGGAGTCGCAGGATAGTCGCAGGATAGGATAGTGAAGAAGGTATTTGGTATGTTTTCTTTATTGGTCAGAGTATTGAGTACTGGAGTTGGGAGGTCATGTTGAGGCTGTACAGAATGTTGGAAATCCTTATTTCATTAGGCCACTGTTGGAATATTTCATGCACTTCTGGTCTCTTTCCTATCGGAAAGATGTCTTGAAACTTGAAAGGGTTCAGAAAAGATTTACAAGGATGTTGCCAGTGTTGGAGGATTTGAGCAAAGGGAGAAGTTGAATAGGCTAGGGCTGTTTTTCCTGGAGCGTCAGAGGCTGAGGGGTGACCTTATAGAGGTTTATAAAATCATACGGGGCATGGATAGGATAAATAGACAAAGTCTTTTCTCTGAGGGGTGGAGGAGTCCAGAATTAAGGGCATGGGTTTAGGGTGAGAGGGGAAAGATATGAATGAGATCTAAGGGGCAACATTTTCATGCAGAGGGTGGTACGTGTATGGAATGAGCTGCTAGAAGAGGTGGTGGAGGCTAGTACAATTGCAATATTTAAAAGGCATCTGGATGGGTATACGAATGGGAAGAGTTTGAGGGACATGGACTGAATGCTGACAGGTGGGACTACATTGGGTTGGGATATCTGGTCAGCATGGACGAGTTGGATTGAAGGGTCTGTTTCCATGCTGTACATCTCTATGACTCTATAATAGTTCTGGTTCATGTCACCCCTGTGAGCTTGAACTTCAATTTATCAACCACTACGTATTAATAGTAGAATCTGTTATTGACCAGTTTACTGAACAAATCATCCTGTGTGAAAATTCAGTCCACTCTCTAATTCTTGAATGCAAAACTAGATTGTCGTCGTCAAACCCATATCTCCAATGAACTGAAACCTGACTGTATATACCCTGCCACAAAGCGCACAACAAAAATCAGTGCACTCCAGAGCTCTCTAAATCAGCAAACAATATCATGCTAACAGATCACATGACTTGTGCCATAAATAATTTCTTGCATTTACTTTGAAATATAAAGAAAAATATTGTCAGTAGGTGAAGGTAGTAAGTACATGAAACTTTATATTGTTCCAATACAAATTATTGTTTTCCATGCATGAAATGAAGTAATTTTTAAATAAGTTGTAAGAAACAAAAATGCTTTGCATGAATCACTATTTATTGCAGACACGTCAATTGCAGAAGAAAACATCAAACCATTTTTTTATGATTGGTGTCTGGCTTCAAACTTTGACGCGTTGATGTATCTTTCATTGCAGTTCGCATTCACACTGTTGAGGAGGTTTGCATATTTCCCTCTTGACTTTGTACACACAATGGAGGTGAAATGCAATGATTTTTCTAATTAAATGATCCGACTACATTTGCATATTGTACGTCTTTAATACAAAGTCTCTCATAATTGTATAAAATAGAAACTGGATGGGCCACCATTATCCTGGGCGGGAGGTTTGCTGGAGCTCTTCAGGAGAGTTTAAACTAGTTTGGCAGGGGGGCTGGGAACAGGAGCTACAGATCTGAGGATGGAATAGCTCATGGACAGCCAGATACAGCATGCACAGAGACTTTGTGGAGGGATAGACAGTTGATAGGGCAAAGTTGCAGTCAGTGTGATGGGTTGAAGTGTGTCTATTTTAATGCAAGTATCAGCAATACGAGTGATGAACTTGGAGCATGGATCAGTACTTGGAACTATCATGTTGTGGCCATTATGGAGACTTGGATATCACAGGAGCAGGAATGGTTCTTGAATGTTCCAGGATTTAGATGTTTCAAAAGGAATGGGCGGTGGTGGGGAGGTAGGTAACAGTGATGGAGGAGTGGCATTGCTAATCAGGGATAGTGTTAGAACTGCAGAAAGGAATGTAGTTGAGGAGGCTTTGTTTACAGAGTCAGTCTGTGTGGAAGTCAGAAACAGGAAAGGAGTAGTCACTTTATTGGGAGTTTTCTAGAGAACAACTCCCCCCCCCACCCCCCAAATAGCAACGGTGACGTAGAGGAACAGATTGGGAGGAAGATTTTGGAAAGATGCAGAAGTTGCAGGATTGCTGTCATGGGTGACATTTAACTTCACTAATATTGATTAGATTCTCCTTAGTTCAAATAGTTTAGATGGAGCAATTTTTGTCAGGTGTGTCCAGGAAGGATTCCTGACTCATATGTAGATTGGCCGACGAGAGGAGAGGCCATATTGTATTTGGTGCTGAGCAACGGACCAGGCCAGGTGTCAGATCTCTCAGTGAGAGAGCATTTCGGTGATCGTGATCGCAACTCCCTGACCTTTACTATAATCATGGAGAGGGATAGGAGCAGACAGTATAGGAAAGTATTTAATTAGGGCAGGAGGAATTACAATGCTATTAGGCAGGAACTGGGGCCCCTAAATTGCAAACAGATGTTCTCAGGAAAATGCTTGACAGAAATGTGGAGGTTAATTACGGAGCACTTGCTGATAGTGCTGGATAGGTTTGTCCCATTGAGGCAAGGAAGGGATGGTAGGGTGAGTTACAACTGATGTGGAACATTTAGTCAAAAGGAAGAAGGAAGCTTACTTAAGGTTGAGGAGGCAAGGATGAGACAGGACTCTGAAGGTTTATACAGCAGCCAGGAAGGAACTGAAGAATAAACTTGGGAGAGCTAGAAGGGGGCATGAAAAAGCTTTAGTAGGTAGGATTAAGGAAAACCCTAAGGTATTCCACACTTATATAAGGAACAAGAGGATGGCCAGAGTGAGGGGAGTACCAATCTGGGACAGTGGAGGGTACTTGTTCCTGGAGTCAGAGTAGGTAGGGCAGGTCCTTAATGAATACTTTGCTTCAGTATTCACTACTGAAAGGGACCTTGTCATTTGTGAGGACAGCATGAAATGGGTTGATATGGTTAAACAGCTTGATGTTAAGAAAGAGGATATGCTGAAAATTTTGAAAAGCATAAGGATAGATAAGTCCCTGAGTCAGACGGGATATACCCAAGGTTACTACAAGAAGCAAGGGAAGAGATTTCTGTGCCTTTGGTAATGATCTTTGCAACCTGACTGTCCACTGGAGTAGTGCCAGATGATTGGAGGGTAGCAAATATTATTTCCTTGTTCAAGAAAGGGAATAAGGATAATCTTGGGAATTACAGACCAGTCAATCTTAAATCTGTGGGGGGGGAAAATTACTGGAGAGGATTCTGAGAGACAGGATTTATGATTACTTGGAAAACCATAGTTTGATCAGAGATCGGCAGCATGGCTTTGTGAGGGGCAGGTCATGTGTCACAAGCCTTATTGAATTCTTTGAGGATGTGACAAAACACATTAATGAATGTGGATGTGGTGTACATGGATTTTAGCAAGGCATTTGATAAGGGACCCCCATGATAGGCTCATTCATAAAGTAAGGAGGCATGGGATACAGGGAAATTTGGCTGTCTGGATACAGAATTAGCTGGCCCATAGAAGACAGAGGGTAGTAGATGGAAAGTATTCTACCTGGAGCTTAGTGACCAGTGGTGTTCCAAAGGATATGTTCTGGGACCTCTGCTCTTTGTGAATTGTATAAATGACTTTGATGAGTAAGTGGAAGGGTGGATTAGTAAGTTTGCTGATGACATGAAGGCTGGTGGAGTGATAGATAGTGTGGAGGGCTGTTGGAGGTTGTAATGGGACATTGACAGGATGCAGAACTGGGCTGATAAGTGACAGATGGAGTTCAACCTGGAAAAATGTGAAGTGATTCATTTTGGGATGTCGAATTGAATGCAGAATATAGGGTTAAAGGCAGGGTTTGGCAGTGCGGTGGATGCCTCCAAAGTTTGCCACCCAAGTTGATGGGGTTGTTAAGAAGGCACATGGTTAGGAAAGCAATTAGCAGGAGGATTGAGTTTAACAGCCATGTGGTTATGCTGCACCTCTATAGAGCCCCAGTTAGACCACACTTGGAATATTGTGTTCAGTTTTGGTCACCTCATTATAGGAAGGATGTGGAAACATTAGAGAGGGTGCAGAGGAGATTTACCAGGATACTGCCTGGACTGGAGGGCATGTCTTATGAAGAAAGCTTGAGGGAGCTAAGGCTTTTCTCATTGGAGTGAAGAAGGTTGAGAGGCGACTTGATAGAGGTGTACCAAATGATAAGAGGCATAGACAGAGTGAATAGTCAGAGTCTTTCTCCCAGGCAGAATTGGCGATCATGAGGGGGCTTAATTGTAAGGTGATTGGAGGATGATTTAGGGAGATGTCAGATTCTTTGCACAGAGAGCGGTGAGTGTGTGGAATGCACTGCCAGCGGCAGTAGTAGAGTCAGATACAGTAGGGACATTAAATGACTCTCGGATAGGCACATGGATGATAGTAAAATGAAGACTGTATAGGTTAGTTTGATCTTAGTGTATGATAAAAGGCCGGCACAACATCAAGGACTGAAGGGCCTGTAATGTGCTTTACTTTTCTATGTTCTATGTGTAAAACCAGTGGCATAGGAGAGTTGCATTCCATTGAGATGGAACAAAACTACCTGCAATCGCATGACCATCATGTGACTTTCAGATTTTGTTTTGATATTGGCACTCCCGACTGATATTTTTTGCCCATGCTCCCACCAGGAAGTAAAATAACAAAGAATGCAAATTTTTAAAATCATCAAACCATTTTAATCCTGCACATTGATAATCTATTTGACAGCAAACTGTGGAATTTGGGCAAAATTCCCATCACCACAAGTTTCTTACTCCTGCAAAGTCGGCTGCAGGTTGAAAGACCTATGTACTAACCTAAAAGGATCATAGCCACCATAATGGCCATCTAGTTTCACACCAGGGACACATACATGATGCAACTGACAGAACAGAATTTGATGATAAACACAACGCAACAAGGAGCGGTGAATACACAATTCATACTGTCAATGTCACCACTCCATTTGAGGCATTTGCAAATATTAGCTATCCTGATAAAAATAGTGACTCTTAGTTATTGGCTTAGATTGACACAAAGCAATCCTGTGATTTCTTAAAAAAATAATTGCACATTGAAAGACATTAAAATTACAGACTTAAAACTTCCAGCACACTGTGATTCACCAACATCATATGCATGATCAGTAGTGCTGGAATGTGATAGCAATTAATCTGTTTGGAAGTTGCAGATGGTCTACCCTGAAGACACAGCTGGAATAACAACAGCAGGTCTAACAGTATACTTTATCCTAACAGTAGTCACAATCCATGGAATCAATCAAACATCAATATAACAGAAACTGTCACCGTCCTTTCAATACATATTTGCAGAACTGACTAAGATAAGAAAATGGAACACTTCATTTCCTTTTGAAGTAGTGAAGCTAAAATCTTAGCACTCTGGTGTGGAAAGAAAAAGAAAATGACAGCTCAAGATTAAAATGTTGAGCTGCTGGCTTCAGATAAGTATTTTTTAAAAGATGTATCCACTTGTGGGACCTAGGTGTCATTGGCTGGTCAGCATTTATTGCCTTTGAGAAGATGGTGGTGAGATGCCTTTTTAAACCACTGAAGTCCAAATGTCCTTGGGGAAGGAATTCTGGGACTTCAACCCATCAGTCATGAAGGAACAGCAATATATTTCCAAGTCAGAATGATGAGTGACTTGGAGTGGAACTTGCAGATGGTAGGGTTTGCATGTATTTGCTGCCCTTGCATTTTTAGATGGAAGTGGTCATCGGTTTGGAAGGTGACCTCTCAGGATCGTTGGTGAATTTCTGCAGTTCATATGGTAGATATTACACAATGCTGCTCCTGAGCATTGGCGATGAAGGGAGTAGATGAAACTTCTCGAGTGTGGTTAGAGTTGCATCCATCCAAGCAAGTGGAGAATATTCTCGTGTCTTGGAGATGTTGGACAAGCTTTGGGCAGTCAAGAGGTGAGTTACTTGCCACAATATTCCTAGCCACTGACCTGCTCTTGTAACCAAGATGTTAATGTGACAAGTCTAATTGAACGTCTGGGTCAATGATACCCACAGGGATGTTGATAGAGGGGTATTCAGTGATGGTAACACCATTAAACATCAAGGAGCAGTGATTAGATTGCATCTTATTGGAGATGATCATTACCTGGCATTTGTGTAGCGTGAATGTTACTTGCCATTTTTCAGCGCAAGCCTGAATATTGTTCAGTTCTTGTTGTATTTGAAAATGAACTGCTTCTCTATTGAATGAACATTGGGCAATCAACAGCAAACGTCCACATTTCTGACCTTATGAGGAGGAAAGACCATTGATGAAGCAATTGAAAATGGTTGGGTCTTGGTCACTATTCTGAGAAATTCCTGCAGAGATGTCTGAGAGCTGAGATGGCTGATGTCCAACCATTTTTTTATGTGCCAGGTGTGATTCCAACCAGCGGTGAATTTGCCCTTTGATACCCACTGATTCCACTTTTGCTTGGGCTCCTTGATACCATAGCCAGTCAAGTGCATCCTTGCTGCCACACCCAGTTGATTTCAGTCTTGATGTCAAGGGCTCTCACTCCCATCTCACTTTTGGAATTCTTTTGTTCAAGTTTGAAGCAAGGCTGTAATGAAGTGAGGAGTTGAGTGGTTCTGGCAGATTCCAAACTGGGCATCTCCGAGCAAACATGAGAACATCATCTAAAAGATGGTCTTTAGGTTATAATCTTGATCAGCTCACATTAATCAAAAAAGTTACAAAAGGTAAAGAGTGAAAGCAAGGTAACCTATAAACTCTGTCTGCTAAGTCCAGTTTAGTGACCATTGGAAGGTCTTGAACAAGTACTTCTCTTCAGTATTTACGAACGAGAGGGACCGTATTGTTGAAGAGGAGAGTGTGAAACGGACTGATAAGCTAGAAGAGATACCTGTTAGGAAGGAAGATGTGTTGGACATTTTGAACAACTTGAGGATAGACAAGTCCCCCGGGCCTGACGGGATATATCCTAGGATTATGTGGGAAGCAAGAGAGGAAATTGCAGTACCGTTGGCAATGATCTTCTCGTCTTCACTGGCAACTGGGGTGGTACCAGGGGACTGGAGAGTAGCGAATGTTGTGCCCCTGTTCAAAAAAGGGAATAGGGATAACCCCGGGAATTACAGGCCAGTTAGTCTTACTTCTGTGGTAGGCAAAGTAATGGAAAGGGTACTGAGGGATAGGATTTACGAGTATCTGGAAAGACACTGCTTGATTAGGGACAGCCAGCACGGATTTGTGAAGGGTAGGTCTTGTCTTACAAGTCTTATTGAATTCTTCGAGGAGGTGACCAAGCATGTGGATGAGGGTAGAGCAGTGGATGTAGTGTACATGGATTTTAGTAAGGCATTTGATAAGGTTCCCCATGGTAGGCTTATGCGGAAAGTCAGGAGGCATGGGATAGAGGGAAATTTGGCCAATTGGATAGAAAACTGGCTAACCGGTCGAAGTCAGAGAGTGGTGGTAGATGGTAAATATTCAGCATGGAGTCCAGTTACAAGTGGAGTTCCGCAGGGATCAGTTCTGGGTCCTCTGCTGTTTGTAATTTTTATTAATGACTTAGAGGAGGGAGTCGAAGGGTGGGTCAGTAAATTTGCAGATGATACAAAGATAGGTGGAGTTGTGGACAGTGAGGAGGGCTGTTGTCGGCTGCAGAGGGACTTAGATATGATGCAGAGCTGGGCTGAGGAGTGGCAGATGGAGTTCAACCCTGCCAAGTGTGAGGTTGTCCATTTTGGAAGAACAAATAAGAATGCGGAATACAGGGTTAATGGTAGGGTTCTTGGTCAGGTGGAGGAACAGAGGGATCTTGGGGTCTATGTACAGAGATCTTTGAAGGTTGCCACTCAGGTGGATAGAGTTTGTAAGAAGGCCTATGGAGTATTATCGTTCATTAGCAGAGGGATTGAATTCAAGAGTCGTGAGGTGATGTTGCAGCTGTACAGGACTTTGGTTAGGCCACATTTGGAGTACTGTGTGCAGTTCTGGTCGCCTCACTTTAGGAAAGATGTGGAAGCTTTGGAGAGGGTGCAGAGAAGATTTACCAGGATGTTGCCTGGAATGGAGAGTAGGTCGTACGAGGATAGGTTGAGAGTTCTCGGCCTTTTCTCGTTGGAACGGTGAAGGATGAGGGGTGACTTGATAGAGGTTTATAAGATGATCAGAGGAATAGATAGAGTAGACAGTCAGAAACTTTTTCCCCGGGTACAACAGAGTGTTACAAGGGGACATAAATTTAAGGTGAAGGGTGGAAGGTATAGGGGAGATGTCAGGGGTGGGTTCTTTACCCAGAGAGTGGTGGGGGCATGGAATGCGCTGCCCGAGGGAGTGGTAGAGTCAGATTCATTGGCGACCTTTAAGCGGCATTTGGATAGGTACATGGATGGGTGCTTAATCTAGGATAGAAGTTCGGCACAACATCATGGGCCGAAGGGCCTGTTCTGTGCTGTATTGTTCTATGTTCTATGTTCTATAAATTGAATAGAAAACAGATGAGACTCAGCAGAAGCAGCTACAAAAACATTGATCTGATCACAAAGAAATGTTGGAAAAATAACAGACCTAGAAAACAGCTGGAAATATAAGTCACTCATGATTTATTTATGCTGGCAGAATTGGAGCAGAGAAACATGGTGATGATGAAAGGCAACAAGGAAATGGCATGATTAAAAATATAAAATGCAGCTAAAGAAGTGTACGAGCTTTATTTTAAAACAGGTGTGCCGCAAGCAACATCTTGACTTCAAAGGAAGTACTAAGAGTGTTCCTGGTAGAGTCCACGTGAAAAACAAAATGACAACTTTTCATTAGATTTTTTTAGCCAAATTCACCATCAAGAATGGCTATAGTTTGAGCAAAGTTATGTCTCTGGGCCCTCAGTAATTCCCGCATAATTGTATTCATCCATGGCCTACATCAATGTTTGATGTGCAAGGTTTGATCTTCTTCCTCTGATGGATAACGCTAATATGAAGCATACTATCAATTACATCCATCGTGTGCAATTGAATGAACAAAGATTTTAGGGAGGAGGTTATGCAGAAGTACCTGATGATAAATGCACGATCATTTTAGTATTGCGCATTTTCTAAGAATTTACATTTTGTGATAAAAAATGATTTTACCAGCTTCATGAAAAAAAAGACATTTTTGCTTCTAAACTTAACATTTTTAGTATTCTCTCCTGGCTCTTAAAACCACCTGCAGCTGGTTTAACCTAACTTTTGGAGACAAACTCTGGCAAATGTTAAACATAAAATGGAGTAAGATTATCATCCAAGTAGTTTTGCACTAAATCAATGTAAATAGCATTTAATGGTTCTTCTAGTAGATTAAAAATGCTGAGAAAATAATTCAATACCAGGTTATAGTCCAACAGGTTTATTTGGAAGCACTAGCTTTCAAGGTGCTGCCTCATCTTCAAATGGTTGTGGAGCAGGTTGTGGAGCTCCACAATCGCCTCACGAAGAGGTGAAGAGGTTTTTAACTTTGTCCACCACAGTCCAACACTGGCACCTCCAAATCAAGGAAATAATATTAAGTGTATTGTTAGTTATGAGTACAGGTTTTGTATAGATTTGCAGAAAGCAGTCATATCAGTTTCAGTCAATATTCACAATGTGACGTTTTGCATCAACTTAACTTCCAATCAACTTGTGTCCTTCCACAATAGTCCTCATCGGTCATTTTTCAATCAGAATGCAAAATGGGGGAATGGCAACCTGCTATGAAAATAAATACTTTGGACATACTGATATAATTCAGTATGCACTTGTTCTCAGACCGTGCGTCAATGCACACCTATGAATCAGGAATGGAATACAGGTCCAGCTTTCAGATATTACTCAATCTAGATGCAATTGCTATGTAATTTTTCCAAAGATTAGTACAGCGAGTTATTTCCAGTCAGTTTTCAGAATTTTAAATTTACTCCTGCTTTATAGATCGCACAATAGCCTGCAGTGACAATATAAAGAGGGAGAAATCCTCCAGAAACTGTTCTCCAAGGGAAGATAGGTATCATTTACAAGCATCATAAAGATCATATAAATGAACCATCTATTCCAACCCTCCAATCAAACCATTAATGTGAAATAATAGCAAGGTAGCTACAGATCACTGAACAGAGCAAGACCTTTCTAAAGGAAAATAATAGCAAATGTTTTACTGAATACCCCCTGTCCTGTTTGCCCAACTTTGGGATGAGATTATGAATACTTTTTCCTTAAACAAATGGCATGGATATTTTTCAGTCATATTTCAAGTCATGCTTACTTTATTTGACATGTTAAATAACTTTGCTTTCCATCAAATATACATGTTGCAATACAAGTCATTCTGCTATAATATACATTTCAATGTATCGCGACTGACAAATTGGGGGCATTGTTTCTAAAGTGCAAATATTTTAAAACATGTGTTGCTGTAATGTGATTACATCGCCAGCACACTAAATGACGGTCCTAAAGCGCAAAATCTTTCTTAACACGGGGCTGCACAAGAACACAACCATAGTGTTATAGAAGAACTGCCTGCATTAATTTCATTAATAAATATGTCACAAAGTGCAGCATTCCTGTCAACAATGAAATATAAAGCTTCTCTCCCATTTCTAACAATTGAAATGCTTGAAGGGAACAGGCCTCAGGCACACTGAGAGTGTGATGAGTTGGTTACAAAGCTGATTGTGAAACCCTTGAAGGAGTTTCAGCATATCTGCCTCTGGCATTTTGACCGAGATACCTTAAAGGAATTGAACTTCTGAGTTAAGTACTGAATGTGTGACATGGGTACAAACCTCCATGAGGCTATTTTACTGGGAGGAATTAAGGGACCAATCCAAGGATGTATTATGATCTAGGATGAGGTTACTAGCCTTTTTTGAAAGAAGAAATCTGAATGGTCAGTTATTTTATAAAAACACAAAGCCACAGGTTTCCAAGGTTTAAAATGAAAGAATTTAAACAGTACAAGTCAAACAAAGACCAGAAACAATCTTCAGCAACAACCTACATTCTAAAACCCAGGATCAACATAAGTTACAAATGAATTAACAGGAAAATATGGTTGATTACAAACCATAAATTACAGATGAACTTACACAAATAATTGGCTTGGCAGTTCACTCAGCATGCGCCATCTCTAAGTTTTCCATAACCACGACTTTCTCATGAAAATTTGCCACTCCTTCTTTTCGAGAATTTAACCTGATTGTCAGTTGGCAGCAGTGAACAATCAATCCTGGTTCCACAGGCATGGAATTAACCTAAAAAGACTTACATCTACAGAGCCACAACTCTAATTACAACATTTTGGATGGAGCACAGTCACAATCTTTGAGTAACAGAAACGTCTGCAGCAACAATACATTGGCCTATTCTCAGCGTATGGACAGAATGTGTTTTCTTGAATATGCCTGTACTGTACCATTGGGATCATCATACAGACTTGTTTGGCCCTGTATCCTTTTCACATTTCAATGGGTTTCAATGTCCCTGAAGTTTTGGTTTCCAATTTCATTTCATCCCATGTTTCTGTAGGAACCAGAAAGAGTCAGTTCTTTCTCTCACTTTTTATTATTGGTTTCCTTTTTAACTTAGAAATGTCTCAAAAAGATACAAGTTCTGAACTCACAGGTCCAGGAGTTAAGAAGTTCCTACAAGAAAGAGAAATTGTTTCTGATGGATTCAGGTTTGAGTTGACCATGCACTGCTTGATGCCACGCAGTGAAGTCTGGGGAGAGTTAACTTTCTCCAATGACAGGGGAAGAATCCCGACCCTGAAATGAACAAGTGTCCAGAAATAACGAAGGAGGTCAACTGTGGAAGCATTTTGCCGTGGTGCTAGGTGCAGTTAGGCAGTTTAATTCTGAACTTGGTCAGGAAAAATGAATAAATGCTCAAATCTATCCTTTTTTGTTTTTTCCCCATCCACTAACACTTTGCATATTCAAGCCTACTTCACCGCATTATTCTTCATACCTTCTTCCATCCGACATTCTCTTTCAATGCACTTCCTCACGTTCTTCCAATCTGTTAATCATTACCATTGATCTGAAAACAATTTTATGGCCCTCCCTGATAGCCTTTTCAAATGCAGTGCAATTATCAGGTGAACAGATACCATTGCAGTTATTCATCAGTCTGTTCTGCCTTCTATTCCAGGAGAAGACAGCAAATAATTGCAAGGTAAAAGCAAAGGCGCAATAGTAGTCCCATCCATAAATTTTGCGGCTGAGAACATTAGAGGTTAATGACAATTCAGTGTCTCTGCTTTTTGATGTTGGTGAAATTAAGACCTCCAGCTGATTGGCAAATAATTAAATATCAGTGACTTGCATGCATTGTCATGCTGATTTGACTTCAGAAGCAAGTTCACAAACAGTCCTTGTTGGTATGGGGGACACATGTTTTGCCATATGTACGCATTCAATTATACCTTCCACCCAAAACCAACAAGTCTAATTTGTGTCTCCCTGCATTTGGATTATAGCCAGCTCTGGATTAATATCACAACTTGTACGTTGTAGCAAAACAAAAACAGAAAAACGTTGCAGCACTCATTCACCTATGATCTCTTCAATGGTGATCAGCTTAATGTCCTTGTCAAAGTGGACGAAGGTGATTGGATGTTCAGATTTTTTTTGTGAACAATCAAGTGGAAGTTCTACTACTGGAAAGATTTCACAGTGAAGATTTTTTTTTTCTTTTATTAGTGCAATGCTTTAAAATGGCACATTTGTTTCAATAATCTGTTTATCTGCCAAGATCTATAATACTGAAAAATATCAAAACAATTTCTATTCACTGCACAATGCAACTCATTGAAGTCATGAGATTAGATTTGACTTAATGATTTGCAAGTTCTCAATCGGTTTACAATTTTAAACAAAAGCATTTTCTTTGATGATTCAGACTCTCTTTAATTTTGTCACAACTTTGTTGATTTGTCAAAGTTATTTTCTCTCAGGTGTTATGCTCTGGTATAAGAGAGCAAGTGATTCCATGTTTTCATCAATGCTAATGTAGGATTTTTTTGTTGTGTGGAAACTGGAGTAGAACTAAAAATCTGGACATTTGAGATCAGTTGGACCCTCAAGCATTCCAAAATTAGGAAAACAGCATGTCCAGCCACCATGAGGCATGCGTACTTATCTTGTTAGCATTTGAAATAATCCAAAGAGATGCTTATTGTGTCTCCTTCTTTAGCTGAACAAAATTCTTGGGAAAGGACAGAAAAATAATAGTTACTTCCAGAATAGAAATGAATAATGTCTCTAATATTGGTCCAGACTGATGGAATGGATGTGTCCTCTTTGTCAGTACGTCAAGAAAAAGAATGTCAGTTAGCACCGGGAATAATACATATTTCCTTCTTTGACACTCATTATCAATATCAAGGAACAGGCAAGACAGAGTGAACAGATGATAGATAATGCTAGTGGTGCTAGTGCTTGCAAAACAATGAACCAACTTCATGATATCATGCAAGACAACCTGTTTTTTTAAATATAAAATGCATCTATCCTGGCACCAAGCACATTGTAATGACAGAATTCATTATGGAGCAGTCACATTATTGGGAATGGCAAGTAAGTCAGAACAAACTGTTGTGAAAACATACAAACATGAATTCCATAACAGTCTGCACAAGGTGGAGATGATAGATCATGTGGCATGAAATGTTGGCTTTCATCCCTTACATCAGATTCCACACACAGTTTCCATATCCTCAACTAATCTTACTCCTCTTTCATTGTGTCATCATACATATTCTCACATTGCAAATGCCACACTTACATCCATCTGTTGCAGATTTCACACAGAACCATATCGCAACAAAATAGTTTTGTCTTACTAACAAGCAGGATAGACTCCAATTGAGCACACCGTAAGCAGACTTTAACCCTTTACCCCAAAGATGTGTAGGTTAGGTGGATTGACTTTGCCAAATTGCTCATAGTGACTAGAAATTGCAGGCTAGGTGGGTTAGCCATGGGAAATGCAGGAGTACAGGGATAGGGTGGGTCTAGGTGGGATGCTCTTCAGAGAGTTGGTGTGGACTTGGCTGGATGGCCTGCTTTGACTTCATGGGGATTCTATAATACTTTTGCAAATGCAACAAGGTGATGACTTTGGGTAGCTGTTCAGAAAAAAAAGAGATCAAAGTGAACATTGTATTGAAATACTCTGCCACAATGAGCCACAACCAGAATATTTGAGGGAGTCATGGCCCCCAAATCTGGCAAATGTCAATGGTTAACTTCAGAAATCCAGTTGGGAGGTCATGTTGCAGATGTACAGGACATTGGTTAGGCCACTTTTGGAATATTGTGGCCAATTCTGATCTCCCTCCCATAGAAAGGATGTTGTGAAACTTGAAAGGGTTCAGAAAAGTTTTACAAGGATCTTGCCAGGGTTGGAGTCTTTGAGCTACAGGGAGAAGCTGAATAGGCTGTGGCTGTTTTCCCTGGAGCGTTAGAGGCTGAGGGGTGACCTTATAGAGGTTTTTAAAATCATGAGGGGCATAGATAGGGTAAATAGACAAAGTCCTTTCCCTGGGGTGAGGGTGTCCAGAACTAGAGAAGAGAGAGATTTAAAAGGCAACCTTTTCACACAGAGGCTGGTGCATGTATGGAATAAGTTGTCAGAGGAAACGGTAGAGGCTGGTACAATTACAACATTTAAAAGGTATCTGGACAGGTATAGGAAGAGGAAGGATTTAGAGGGATATGGAGCCAAGCATTGACAAATGGGACTAAACTAATTTAGGATATCTGGTCAGCATGGACAAGTTGGACCATTTCTATGACTATGATGTGATTATTGTCTTGGACGTGTGTCATAAGATGTTCAACCAGTTTGATTAAAAACAAAAGAAAAAAAATCAATGTTTGGGTCTTCAAGAGTTAAAAATATCTCTGAAACAAAACTACAGATGGCTATGTTCTTTCACGATGCAAGTTCAATTCTATCTTAACTGGACTCTTCAACAACTGTTTGTATTTTGGTTAGTGTCCTATGTCTCTGAGCCCATATGGACAACCTATAAACCAATAAACTGGATAATAAAAATCATTACTCGAAATATTGCCTATGATGCAGTAACTGCACATGAAACATTATAGTACCACACCTCTGATGAGGATTTTCAATACAACCAACTGCTGTATGTGGTGCAGTCTCTTTCTCTCTGGTTCCCTGCCCCCATGTCTCCAGCTAATTCATGAATGCACATATGGTTTCCCAGAAGGAAGTCCGTGTTCCTCGGGAGAAGACATGTCACCATGGCAGATGCACAAACATTTAATTCTTCCTGCTGAAAATACACTGAAAACAACTTTAAATACTCCAGTAAATAAATTACGAGCTGTGACTTAAAGCTATCACTGACGAGTTATTATGAAGTCAAGGTCGTGGAATCAGTAAGATTTGTTCTATACTAACATCTTTGATGAATAAATAAGAGGTGGATTCATTCTTTAAGTAATCTGTTAACAATTATTATGATGAATAAAGGGACCAAAATATAATGCAATTGATTTTTTTTTAAAAGGACCAGATTAAAACAAATAGGAGGATATGTTGGAAGAGACAAGGAAAGCATTGCAAACAGAATGTTTGAAGAAGGGGAATTTAAATGAGTTCAATATAAATTTTGAAAGCTCAACTGATCTCTAACCAGAACTTGTGGACTTAAGTCAATTAAGACCAAACTGGAGAGGGTAGTGAGGGGTTGAGTAGAAGGTGAATTATACCTTTATGCTTAGAACAGCTGATGAGCATATGCAAAATGAGTTATGTCAAATTGATGTCAGATGCTATGCAACAGGAGCGGGAGTAGGTATGGTTCTAGCAGGATGTTCTGTCTTATCATATCTTGCAAATAGTTACATTCAAAAAAATCCGCTCATATTCATGTACAGGATTGGAGATCAAATATTGCCAAAGGCGGAAGAAAGCCAAGAGAAAGAGCTATGTGCAAGTCTGTGGAACAATGTTTAATGTATCAATTAGAGATTTTTAAAATTTTAGGTCTCAACATTAATTTCATCAATTGTGGATCATGGCCATCACTCTAATTTTATCTGATGGCAGGCATAAGTAATGGCTTTACTTGTATCCTTCACACTTCCTCTGAGCCCACAACTGTTTCTTAATTTAAAGCTTATCATTCTTTTTGCCTTGTACCATTATCCCTTCTATCAATTAATCTCTGTGTTGTAAACTTTCGCTAACATCTTCTGGTGGTATGACAGAACAAACTTTTGTGTTTGCAAACTCCAAGTCTGTAATAGCAGTTGTGGACCAGTAGCTATTGGGCAAGACCTGAGGCCCCATGTTACAAGCACCTGATGGTTTTGTTTCTGTGAAAGAGAAAGGGAGGCCTGTTCTGAAGCCACCTGACTTTTCTCTCTGGCTTGAATTGTAGTCTGCTTTATTATTCAAGATCATCAATGCAGTACTCTCGGGCATAGGCCTCTGTTTAGAAGCTACATTCTGCTGAAGCCTTTTGCAAATTATTGTATTTTTTTGTTTCTAACGCCCCATGTTTAATCAATGAGAACATGATTTCCAGAGATTTAAATTATTCCTTTCCATTTTTGTTACTTTGGATGCCTTCAAAAGATTTAGTGCAAAGAGTCTGCATCTCATTAGACTCATTAAGTAAGAACACATTTTCATATTGCCACAAACTGGTTTCAATTTTAAAACAGATCTTTGGACATTGACAGTGAATGTCAGTGATTGAGTTTTGAGGTTGGTTATGGTGCTGTTTTCCTTCACGGCAGCTGCACAATTCTATTTGTCCCCAATCCCACTCACAAACTCTCAGATGTGTGAGAATTTTTAATCAAAGTTACACCATACATATGTGGCATTCTAACATAGTCATATTGGAGAAAGTTTGGGAATCACCGATTTAATTGCTTCTGCCTTCTACCTTTTAGAAACATTTCTCTTGGCTTTTTCTCTGCATTGACACCAATCCCATCATACTCTCAATCCTGTCCTTGTGCTCTTTTGTTTCAAGTTCTGCATTTGCTTATAAACAGCTAACTCTGTAAATTCCTCCAGTTTTGAAGAAAAGTCATCAGTTTGAAACCTGAACTCAAGTTTCTTCTTCCATATCAACTATTTGACTGACCTATTCCATCTTTCCAGCTTTCAGAGCAAGTTAATATGATCTGGAATATGTCAATTCTGAGATCTTTAATGAAAAAGTCAAAACTTCAAGAGACCAACCTGATTGAACTAAAATCAGATGGGGAAAAAATAAACAAAGAACTTGAAGAAATGTTGAAATTTAAACCAACAAGAGGGGAATTTTCCAGCTGAAGTAGTCTACAACAAGATTCTGGCTGAGAACAACTATTTCAGGGCTTCCACTTTTTCAGATTCCTCTACTTCCTCAATTTCTTCTTATTTATCCTACTTAAAATCTTTTTACCAATGATAGTGTCATGCACTCTACCCATTCCAAAGCAAATCTATTTAAATTAGTGAAACATAGAGAATATTCTGTCTAAATTGCACTGTTGGAATATACCAGATCAGGCATCAGAAACTTTATTTGGGATACCAATAGTTTGATTGATAAATGATCTATAGAAGCCTCGGATCTGGAGTAGGCTATTTAGTCCCTTGAGCCTGTTCCACCGTGCAATAAGTTCATTGTTGAACTTGCTAACCTTTTCAAGAATTTCTTGGCTTTGTGTAAGATTTCCAGCATCAGGAGTATTTTAGCTTCATCTGTGAGAGTAGCATTTTGCTAGACAAAAATGGAGCCTGCAACCTAAGGTGAGCAGACAAACATTTGAAACACTTCCAGCACTTTGAATTTTATTGCAGTTGCAGTGTTAAGAATAGAATAATATCTGTCATGCCCTTGATAGAACTGTTTGTTGTAGTCTGCAATTTACACAGACCTGCATCTAAGCAGTTTGTAAGCCTTCAAGCTCTTGAGTCAATTAATGGAAATTAGTTTTAATAAATAATAATTTTGTTTCAGCCAAAATACTTTTCAGTAAATATCTGTATTTACTTTATTTGTAAATATCTGTATTCGCTTTAATCTCTCAAATTTCAAGTATGATTTCATGAAAGGTCATCGACCTGCATTGCCAACTCTACAACACTCTTCATATCTGCCTTGGGCCCATAACCCTTGACACACTTGCTTAATAAAAATGTCTCTCTCAGATTGGAATTTAACAAATGATTTAGCGTTGACAGCCGCTTGGGGCAGAGAGTTCCAAATCTCGACTAGCTTTTGGATGTAAAGATGCTTTCTAAGCATCTCTCCTGAATGGTCTGGCCCCAATTCTTAGAGTATGCCTGCTCACTCTAGGATCTTCAGCTGGTGGAAATAGTCTATCTTTACCTAACTTTCTTTGCCTGTGTATATCCTGAATACCTGATTAAATCACTCCTTCACCTTCTACATGTTAGAGAGTGAAGGCCTAATTTGTCCAGTGTTCCCTCATAACTTAAGGCCTGAAGTCTAGGTATCATCCTTGTAAACCTGTGTTGAACTCCCTCCAGAGGAAAAACATTCTTCCAAAGAATGATCCTTTCAAGCATTGGTTCGTAACAGGCTTTGTTGTGGCATTAAAGTCTCACTGGAAGGAAATTAACATTTTGATCATTACATCCATACTGAGTATTTATGGCATGGAGGTCTTTGTGATTTGTCAAGATTTTAAGTAGTTGACAGAACTACATGGATCCAATGAACAATATCCTGGACTGGAAGGAATCTTGAAACCTTAATGAACCTCTTGTTTCTGGATGACCAAAGGGAAATATTGGCACAGTGGGAATGTCACTGACTAGTAATCTAGAAGCTGAGGATAATGCTTTGGAAATCACAGTAGCTGGTGCAATTTAAATTCATTTCATAAACTGGAATATAAAGCTAGTCATAGTTATGATAATGAATACAATTATCATTGAGGGTTATGAAAACACCAATCTGGTTCACGAATGTCCTTTAGGGAAGGAAATGTACTGTTGTTATCGAGACAGGGCTTCATGTGACTCTAGATTTACAGCAATGTGGCTCTTAACTGCCTCCTAATATAGCAAGCCACTCAATTCAAGGGCAATTAGGAATGGGCCACAAATAATGGCCTTGCTTATGACACCTACACCCAATTAAAGAATAAGGACATACAAAAGGAAAGTCATGAAGGATATGTCCTGTTCACTAGAGTAAACACATTCCTCTGCTGAAGACAGGCATAATCTGCAGATTGACCAATTCAGGTAATATTCCCTGCAGCAGCCTAAAAGGAGCTTGAGTCAAAAATAATTGGAGTATCTTTAACTGTAACAGGCAATGCAATGCTGGCTCAACCAATAAATTACAATCCATCCAACTCTCCCACAGACTCTTTGGAGAATTGAATTCTCCTTAGAAACCATTCTTCAGGGAACTGCGGGTGTGCTGTCTGTAAGCTCTGTCGGGAGTTGACACTTTCCTCTGAGCATTTATTCATCTATTTGTACACCCTCTGGCTGCAGCATCATTTGCTCTTTTCTCCTGTCCCTCCTTTTCCCAGAGTGGGATTCCCAGCAGATGCTCATTAACTGTTCAGCTGCAACTGAGAGGACTGGAAATTTGTTTAAGATGAGAAAACAAAAACATGATGAACAAGTAAAACACCCTCCAAAGCTGCAGAGAGATGTTTACTGGAGAGCAGAATGGCAATTGTCTGTCATGAGAAAAGGCTGAGACTTTAATTGTATCGTCCATCATTGGAAGATGGGAGCTGAAAATATTGGTCACAGAAATAAAACTGGCACCAGCAGCTCAATGGCAAATAGTGTCATAGAGTTGTACAGTGAAGAAACATACCCTCTGGTCCAACTCACCCATATTGACCAGATATCCTAAATTAATTGAGTCCCATTTGCCAGCATTTGGCTCATTTCCCTCTAAATCTTTCCTATTCATATACCCATCCCCATGTCTTTTAAATATTGCAATTATACCAGCCTCCACCACTTTCTCTGGCAGCTCAATCCGTGCAGACACTACCGTCTCTACATGAAAAATATGCACATTCCGTACCTTTTCAATGTTTCCCCCCTCACCTTAAACCCGTGCCCTCTAGTTTTGGTCTCCTATTTATGTTTATAATGTAGATGCTGTCAGTTTTAGATGGAAGTTCTTATTGCTTTTCCGTTTTCATCAGTCACAATGTAACAATAAATCAACAGTTATACTACCTCTGCAGGTATCGCTTCACCACCACTAGAGTGAAAATGTGTCAATAATTAATAATTCAATGTTACCCCAAAATTCTATTTATTCCTAGCATGTACATTCTTGGAGTAAGTGAGAAGGCCCCAATGCCATGTCTGAAACCTTTGGATAAAAATATAAGTTTTCTAACTTCCCCTTTCATTCTTACGACAGTAATGAGCATTGTTACGAACACACCAATGACAAATTTGTTCCTTTCATTGTCTGGAAATATTTAAAACATCCCTTTTAATAATCCAGTGGGAAAGAAATTTATTTTATGCCTGCAATTGTGAAGAAAGGTATGAATAATGTTATCAATGAGAAAATTCTTGGTTGAACAAGGCATTTGCGCTCTTATATACAGAGAGCAATTAATAATGGCTGTGGCTCTTTGTGACTAGTTAGAAATCGAATTCCACAGGGATCAGTGGTAGCATCATCAATATTCACCATCTTTGTCTTCTGAATGAAAGCACCAAGGGACTCATCCACAGCTTTGGTAATAACACAAACTTGTAAAAAAGCTTAGATGAGAACAAATAGATTGCAGAACAAATCTAGCTGTGATGAGGAAGTGGGCTCACTGCTTGTAGTTATCTTGGATCCCTCAGAAATTGGGAGTGCAGCATTGAATAACAATGGATAAATCATTGTTAATGAATAATTAGTGAACTAATTAAAGGTTCACCAATGTTAGAAATGTTGAAATTAGAAATTCTGTCGCCTGACTGTCCAGAGGCCCAAGTTAATGCTCCTGGGATAAGGATCCAAATCTAAAATATGGAAGTAGTGGGGAATTAAAATTCAATTCATAAATCAAGAATTGAAAGCTGGTCTCAGCTGTGGTGAACATGACAACTAGTGTTGATTATTGTAAAAACTTTTTTGTTCACCAATGTCCTTGAGGGAAGGAAATTGGCCAGTCTTGTCACCTCATGATTTGATAGATGTTTTCCAAGTCATGAGCAAGCTGGAAGGAGTAGATAGGGAGAAGCTGTTCTTGCTCGTAAAAGAAAAAAAAGAGAAGACACAGATTTTAAATGGTGCTCAAACAAATCAAAAATGATATGAGAAAATTCCTTTTCAAACAGTAAATAATTAGGGTATGGAATGCACTAGTTCGCTGATGACACCTGCATAGTCAGTCAAATCTCAGATAGCAACGAAACAGACTACAGACGGGAGGTGGAAGACCTGGAAAAATGGTGCATTGAGAACAACCTAGCTCTCAATGCCAGCGAAACCAAGGTACTCATTATTGACTTTCCCCAGGATGTTACTCATGCCCCCTACTCATTAAGAGCACAGAGGTGGAACGAGTGGAAAGTGTCAAGCTCATGGGAGTGGTCATCCACAACAAGCTTTCTTGCACTCTTCATGTGAACACACTGATTACAAAGGTCCAACAACATCTCTTCTTCCTCAGGTAACTGAGGAAATTTGACACAATGGTGAATACTCTTGTCAACTTTTATAGGTGCACCATTGAGAGCATTCTGTTTGGATATATCACTACCTGGCATGGAAACCATACCATTCAAGATCAGACACAGTTACAGAGAGTGGTGAACTCAGCCCGGACAATCACAAAGGCCAACCTCCTATCTATAGAATCCATCTTACCAGGCCTGTTGTCAAGAAAGGGCCACCAGCATTCTCAAAGATCCATCCCACCCTGGCAATGTTTTTCTACAACCTCTACCATCTGGCAAAAGGTACAGAAGCCTGAATACACACACCAGCCTGTTTCTAAACAGTTTCTATCTGACTGTTGTTAGGATACTGAATGGACCCACAAACTCTTAATATTCACCTCTACCTGTTTTTGTTTTTGCTGCTGTTTACCTATTATTTACTTATCTATGCTATTTAACTATGTGACTGCCTATATTGCTCGCAAGACAAAGCTTTTCACTGTGCCTTGGTACACGTGACAATAAATTCAATTCAATTCAATTCACTAGCTGGAGTTGTGATGGAGGCAATTTCAACTGAGTCAATCAAGAGGGCATTGGATGATTATGTGGATAGAAATGATTTTGTGTGCAGGACTGTGGGGAAAAGGCAGGAAGTTGGTACTTGATAACAGAAGCACTGCTGACATGATGGGCTGAATGGCTTCTTTCTGCACTGTAACAATTCTGAAATTCTCTGGCCTGCCCATAATTGCACATCAAGCACAATGTGCTGGACTTATTACAGCTCTCTGAAATAGATGCGCAAACCACTCAGTTCAACAGCAGTCAGGAAAGGAAACAAATGCTGGCCTTGCTAACGACATCTTCAGCCAATGGAGGATTCAAAATTCAAAACATCATCGTATGAAAATGATTGGTTCTTTTTTTCATGTTTGCTTTCAAGTGTGCACAAATCTTTACATGTTACAAGTTGTGAGTCATCAATCTGAAAAA
Organism: Chiloscyllium punctatum; assembly: GCF_047496795.1. Lineage (NCBI taxonomy): Eukaryota > Metazoa > Chordata > Chondrichthyes > Orectolobiformes > Hemiscylliidae > Chiloscyllium > Chiloscyllium punctatum. The sequence goes on along the minus strand of NC_092761.1, from coordinate 66,159,557 downwards.
TAGCATATGCATGTATTATGTTAAAATAAATTCACATAGGACACACTTTGATAATTCTTGCCAGAAAATAGCTGCTATCCACCTTTGTATTCTCTGACATCATGTGTAACAGTATGGAAGATTGATCAGGTGTACATTGAAAGTGTTCTGTATAGCATACACATCAAAACTTAATCACATTTTGTAATCACTTTCATGTTTTCTTGTTTCAAACAGTAAATGAACTGCCCTGATAGTAATGCATTGTGCATTAAATAAGATCTGTATTGTCATAAACAATTATCTCATCTCAGTGTAAACAGCATATTTATTTAATAGACAAAAACTAATTAAAATATACAAGTCTGATTGTAAAATTCTGGAAATAAACCAAAATAATTGATATACTAATTTAAATGTTGTTGTTAAAATATCAATAAACAACATTCCCAGAAGTGTTGCACCTCTAAATGCAAGTTCATCAGGAGGACAATTTCAGACAGCCCTTAAGTGCATGTAATTTTTCAAGAGTGCACTCTAGTGGAAACTTGTGAATTACATTAATTTCAGCTTTAGATAACTGAAGTTCCTCTAATTACAAGCAGAAGTCAGAAATATATTCCATGCCATATTTCTGCAAGATAGAAGAGGAAATATTCTGGAAAAGTTCTGGAATTTAGCAGAGGGGTCATGTGAAATAATCCATTCAATCTCTTTGACATCTACTTTAGGCATTGCATGTAAATGACCAATTTTCCAAAATCACTGCATTCTGTAATGTGGATTGAGAGATGTATTTGATATTATTTTATTTGAAAGTTAGGACTTTAGGTTCAGAGTCAGTAATATGTGGGTTTTCTGTGTGTCTAAAGTTAATAGTTAATTTGTGAGTCTTTCAGGAGCCGTAGCCGTGATGTTCTCTTTAAACTTGTTTGTGATGCCACAGCTTGAGAATTTATAAGCTTTTGTGACCATTGATTGGCTCTCACAACCAAACAAGATAAACAAGCTCCAGGTTTTCGTCATTTCTATAAATGGTTTAGATGTGAACATAGGAGATATAGTTAGTGAGTTTGCAGATGAGACCGAAATTGGAGGAATTCAATCAGGAATTCTCGACTTTGATCTCCAGCATCTGCAGTCCTCACTTTCTCCAACAATTAGAGGTGTAGTGGACAGTGAAGAAGGTTACCTCAAGATTACAACAGGATCTTGATCAGATGGGCCAATGGGCCGAGGAGTGGCAGATGGAGTTTAAATTTGATAAATGCAAGGTGGTGCATTTTGGAAAGGCAAATCAGGTCAGGACTTATATGTATAATGGTAAGGTCCTGGGGAGTGTTGCTGAACAAAGAGACCTTGGAGTGCAGGTTGGTAGGTCCTTGAAAGTGGAGTTACTGGTAGATAGGATAGTGAAGAAGGTGATTGGTATGCTTTCCATTATTGGTCAGTGTATGAAGTATATGAGTTAGGAGATTATATTGTGGCTGTACAGGACATTGGTTGGCCAGTTTTGGAATATTGTTGACAATTCTGGTCTCCTCCCAATAGGAAGGATGTTGTGAAGCTTGAAAGAGTTCAGAAAAGATTCACAAGGATGTTGCCAGAGTTGGAGTGTTTGAGCTATAGGGAGAGGCTGAATAGGCTGGAGCTTTTTTCCCTGGAGTATCGGAGGCTAAGGGGTGACCTTATAGAGGTTTCTAAAATCATGAGGGGCATTTATAGGGTAAATAGACAAGATCTTTTTCCTGGGGTGTGCAGAGCCCAAAGCTAGAGGGTATAGGTTTTAGGTGAAAAGGGAAAGATTTAAAAGGGACCTAAGGCACAACTTTTTCAAACAGTGTGTAGTGCGTGTATGGAATGAGCTGCCAGAGGAAGTGGTGGAGGCTGGTACAATTACAACATTTAAAAGGCATCTGGATGGGTACATGAATAGGAAGGGTTTAGAGGGATATGGGCCAAATGCTGGCAAATAGGACTAGATTAATTTAGGATATCCGGTTGGCAAGGACGAGCTGGACTGAAGGGTCTGTTTCCATGCTACACAACTCTACGACCATATGAGTTCAGGCCAGGAGAAGTTACTTTTAAGCTTAAGGGAAACAATCTTAACTTTGAGACAGTTTTTATTTTTGTTGCTTTGCTTTTATTTTTGGGCAGTTCTGTGAAGTCTTTCAATCAAGATGCTCCTATAAATGAGTAATCCTGAGAAGGCGAGGATAAAGTGAAACTGGATTACTTTCATGTGAAGAGTTGGTGATAGTTCCACACCAGAAACATTGGCATACAATATGACAAAGTTATTTAAAGCTGAGTACATTTGAACTGCAGATGTAACACCTGCAAGGATTTATATGCAGTTGCAACCTACAAGTTATAACCACAAAAGACTTAACCATATGAAGATGTTAGAGACAGACACTCTGGCATGAGTACTGTATGATTGGTGTATTTGGTCACTAAATAGAGTCTGACTTTGGTTACCATACCAGGGGTAATCTTTTGGGTACAAAAAACTCTCGTTATTTGATTTTTTTGATTTTTGATTGATTTTTATTTTTGATTGATCAAGGAGTGTTCTATTTTATTCACTCATGGAATGTGGATATCACTGGCTAGGACAACATTTATTACTCACCTGTAATTATTAGGGGGCACTGAAGAGTCCAACCACATTTCTGAGGCTCTGGGGTCTCATTTAGGACTTCATAAGGACTGTAGATTTCCTTTCCAGAAGGACATTCGTGAACCAGATGTTTTTTTTGACAATTGACAGTAATTACACACTGACCACTAGGTCACCGTTATTCCAGACTGTATTGAATTCAAATTTCCCCATCTGCCTTGGTGGGATTTTTGAAACTATATCTCCAGAACTTTGGTCTGAGATTCTGGATTACTAGCCCAGTGACACAGTTACTAGGCTACTATCTCCCATATGTTTTGGAGTTTATGAGATTACACTTTTACTAAGTGTTTAAAATATTTTGAAACTGCATTCTGAGTAGATAGTTTGAATTATTCTATTTTATCCTTGTTTCTTCTTCTTGATAATTTTCTGTTTTATTGTTGAACCAAAATCTGCAGCTTTACATGATTAAGTTTTAGCAAGATGCCACTCCATTAGAACCAACACAGAACTGGTCCTATTAAACCAAGCTTCAGTCCAGCATTTGACTTATCCAGCAATAATAGCAGCTGGGATCAGAATGTTCTTAAAAGTCATTTCGAATTTTCCAAGTGTTGTTTTGATTTATTTTTTCGCAGCCTATTATTTACCCAAATCATAAAATTTTCCATAACATGATTATGGAAGATTGTGTATTTATTTAATGCAATGACACCATCATTATTTTGACCAAGGAAGCATAGCCAAAGAATCACCTGTCAAGTGCAAATACACCTTTTATATCATTAAAATTGCACCCGTTCATATCAGGGTTTTCTGAGAGGAAGATTGACTAGCAAAATTCCCTTCCTTCTTAATGTGATTAAACTGAAAACTGAAATATTTCCTTCTGGCTTAACATCTTCAGTTATACACTACTCTGAAGTGCAATGGGCATCCATATCCATGAAAGAATGAAAGAGCAATGTCAGAAGACAGCATATCCCATCTATGGCAATGAGTCAAACAGAGATTGAATGCTTGGGCATAAAAGCATGTAGTGACCTACTCAGCCCTAATTTTAGTGTTGATGTGTATTTCATTTACAGAGTTTCCATTCTGCTATAGTATCGAGTATCCATTCCTAATTGTTACACTTGGGAAGCTGCAACTAACTATTGCCAAAGCCAAATTTAATCTCATTAATCTCTCATTGCTGCACTGCCCCTGGGTATTTGTCCTCCCAAAACAGACAATTGGTCATCCTCATGAGATCTGAAAGATCACTTCTGACAATGTAACGTTCCCTTAAGAACTGAAGTATATCCAACATGTTCAGTTCCATGCTAAAAATTAACATTTTGACTGAAGTGGAGCAGACTATCAAATGAGTCAAAACCTCAGCAAAGAAATATTAAATTGTCTACTCAGAGGCCCAGTAATTATTAGGATTGCTCTGAGAATAGTTAAGGAATTTTTTTAAAGAATCTATTTACATTTAGCCAAAGTACTCAAGCAATAACTTTAAATAATGATCAACATAAATCTATGTACATTTGAAGATTTATTTGTTCAAACTTTACCTGTAATTTGTGGTGATGTCATGCACCAATATATGACAAGGAAACCTACACTGTGGTCTCAAGCAATTCCCTTGTTAATTCCCTCATAGATTGTGACCTTTAACAATTTGCCTTTGATAGCGCACTAATGGATCTCAGTTGATCACCTTATGCAAGAGAATAACATGAAATACTTGTGGACACCAAGGCATAGTACTCTCAGCAGCACTGTACAGTTCAAAAAATGGTTCATCTTTTCTGAAAGGCCATCCATTGATTTCAAAGACATGTGAGAATCATAGAATCCTGACAATGTGGAGACAGACCAACAAGTCCACACTGACCTTTAGAAGAACATCCCACCCAGATTCATTCCCCTACCTCTTTTATTCTACATTTCCCCTGACTAATACACCTAGCCTACACATCCCTGAATACTATGGGCAACCATCTAACCTGCATATTTTTGGACTGTGGGAGGAAACCAGCGTACATAGAGAAAACCCACACAGGCACGGAGAATGTGTAAACTCCACACAGACAGTCACCTAAGGCTGGAATCAAACTCAGGTCCCTGGCCTTGTGAAGCAGCAGTATTAACCACTGAGCCACCATGCCATCCAGTTAAAGTACTCACAGTTTTGCCTGAAATAATTCTATTCAAAAAGGATTTCTTAAAGATGGGAAATTTTATTGGTCATTGCAAAAATGAAGGGAATATGAAAGTGGTCATGCTGAAAAAGAAGAAACAGTTGTGAGAAAGTTAAAGTGGAGAACCGCTAAGATGGTGAGCAGAGTTATAAAGTTAAGGAATAGAAATATTGCTTGCCCACGTGAGACATTATTCAAGAGTCAACCATTCCAGTGATAAAATCAGAGATAGTTAAGACCACGTTAATGTCCCCAATTTGCTTCCCTGAAATTTGGTTGTAGATATTTAGGGTTTCTGATAATCCAACATCTTAAATATTCATTATATTACTGAGGAAAGCTGAGATGAGATTTGAATTCATACTCACTGGGTTAAGGCCTGTTCAAGGCCTCTGGATTAATAAACTATGATAAAACATTTTACTCCTGTCTTGGCTCAGAAATGTTATAATTAATTTCCTGTTTTTTAGGTTACTGCTATTTGGTACTGTTAACAACATGCTTATAAGATTTTCTTTGGTATAATTCAGAGCTAAATACTGAACTTTATTTTTATTACATTTGTGAACAAGGTAACAACAAAATAAAAGACCAGCGAGTTCTTTTTGAATATGACTGAAATCTGCATGATTTACTATAACTGCAATCTAAGTCACGGGTAAATACTAAGGGTCATTCAAGTGATACAAATGTAGTTTCCTCATTGGGACATTGCTGCTGAATAAAGATATGTCCTGAACAAAAATTGATTTTTGTATATTACAGAATCACAGAAGCGTTATGGTGCAGAAGGAGGCCATTCAGCCCATAGTCCTTGCCTGGCTCATTAAATGAAACTCATTAGTTTGTATTGATCTCCTGCTTTTTCTCTATAAACATGGCAATGTTCTATTAAAACAAATACTGCAATCACCATTTTATTAGTATTTTGGGTGCAAATTGATTGTTTTTGTTAATTGGACTAATTTTTGTTCATATCCTCGATATTTGGGCTATTGTTTATTTGGTTGAAACTTTTTTTTCCCTCTTGCAGAGCAATGCATGAGTAAGTGCACTAATCCCGCTTGATTTCTGAGCCAGAGACAGAATTAATGAGGAATAAATGAATGAAAACTTGCAAATGGTCATCACCCTGGGGAACAGAATTAACATGACGCGACTTTATCCGTAATTTATTTTAATCCTCACTAACTTGAAGTGACATTTATGACTACAATGATGCAGGAGAAGAGAAACACCTATCTTTGCTACATTAAACCTGTATTGACACACAACTTCTGTCCATTTCAGTTAACAAAGATATTAACAGGAGGTGGGGAGGGGGAAAAAAAAAGTTTCCATCCCCATTAACTTCAATCAGAACTTTAGTGAACAGAAAGAAAAATCCTCTGATTCCTCTGAACTGAAAGTAAGCTAATAGTCCTCAATGTTTACTTCAGCTGCACATTCTCTTATTGCAAAACAATTTCCATTATCACCCCAGGAGTTCACTTTCCAACACTGATTTAATAAAGTGGCTCTAAAAACTGATAAATTAATCATTAAACTCCTTCATACACATAGACAAAAACCTACCTATGACTAATTTGAAATCCACACTTGAAAACAAATTATATTTTAAAAAAATACACACATTATATCACAATGAGTGGTGTTAGATCAGAGAGCAATGTTGAGTCATAGAGAATAGGAATTGAAATATACTGTAGAAACAGGGGTGTGTGACAAAGTTTAGGTGGAAAATTATTGGATGAGAAGAGTTGACAAGGGTTCAAGAAAAGGCAAGAGAAAGTGGAAGTGAAAGACTTTGGGAGAGAGTCCAAAGTCTATTTGTGGTGTCAAACTTACACAATCAAAGAGTCTCCAAAGTGTTAAAACAGGCCATTTGGCCCAATAAATCCATCTGAAAAGAAGTGGTGTGTGAAACGGAGAGATGTTGTAGAAAATAAGTGATTGAGAAGATAAGGAATGGAGAGGGTTGAAGGAAATGTGGATCCAAGAGAGATGAGTACACCAGGAGAACATGAGTCAACTAGGAGTTGGGATTCGCAAAGAGATTAGCAATAAACATATTGTTATACCAAATGCTTAAAACATTTCTATGACATTCCCTAACTATTTCAATCGGGATAATGGATCAGTTGTTTTGTAGAAGATAGCACATTCTTTTGAATATTATACAGAGGTATGTTACATAAATGCAAAGGATTTGTCAGCTTTATCTAACGTTTGCAAAAATAGATAGATACAGGGTGGAGTAAGAATGAATTCACAGATGATATTTGAAGTCTAGTTTTAGATGTACACTGCTTCCCTAAACAACAGCTTGCCGAAGGATGATTCACTTATTTTGTGATCAGCAAACACTGTATAGACTATAAAAACCAAACAACCTGAGGATGCTGTAAAACAGTAACAAAAACAGAAGTCACTGGAAAAGCTCAGCTGGTCTGGCAGCATCTGTGAAGAAAAATCAGAGTTAGTGTTTCAGGCCCTGTCACCCTTCCTCAGAACTGTATAGTTTACATTGGTTTGAAGTTGAAATGATTTATTTCTGCTGTAAAATATATTATCTAACGAGATTAAGGGATAGACAGGGAGGGAGAATCATGTAACTTAATCACATCGGAGTCCACTTGGCCTGTGATGCTTGTATTAACATTCTATTTGTGGTGTCAAACTTATACAATCAAAGAGTCTCCAAAGTGTTAAAACAGGCCATTTGGCTCAATAAATCCAGACTGACTCTCCGAAGAACATCCCACCCAGACTCACACCTCCTGCCCTATTCCAGAATCCTGCATTTCCTATGTCTAATCCACCTAACCTGCACATCTTTAGATTGTGGGAGGAAACTCATGCAGACACAGGGAGAATGTGCAAACTCCGCGCAGACAATTGCCTGAGGTAGAATTGAACCTAGGTCCCTGATGCTGTGAGACAACAGTGTGGATGGATATATGAATAGAAGTCGTTTAGAGGGAAATGGGCCAAGTGCTGACAAAAGAGACTAGGTTAGTTTAGGATATCTGTTCAGCATGGATGAGTTGGACTGAAAGGTCTGTTTTCATGCTATATAATTCTATGACTATGATTCTATGTTAACAACTGAGCCACTGCACCACCCATTCCAGTTCCTTTTAAAAGTACAACTTCCTGGTTAAGCATTGTCAATACTAGCCATCATTTTCTGAACTCTTCCTGCATTCTATGAAAGATCATCTTAATTTTTTTTGCCTTCTAGTCACCAATTTAATAAAAAAAGCCTCTTCTCCAAATTTCTTTTCACAAAACTCCTCATAACTTTGAAGATCAGCTCAACGTAATGAACACAATTCTAGTTTCTTTAAAACATTCTCATAATTAAAACATCTCTCCTCTAATACCATCTTGTGAATCCTTGTCATGACCTTAATTGTGGGATTCAATTGGACGACTAGATAAGTGAGGGGGAGGAGGGAAACTGAGAAAAGATTACCAGAGGATATCAAACTTGTCTAGAAATCCTTCTTTGGAAGAAGTATGGGAACACTGGGACAATGGCAAGAGTGCAGTTCAAAGGCATTTACCAGGATGCTGAGAGCTGTCAAGCCAAAATTAAGGAGGAGGCAGAGGATTTCAACATCTGAACAAACCCGAAGAAATGGATCTCCAATTTTCTAACCATGACTTAACCAAGAAGAGAAATCTAAGACTTACAACCCAAAACTGTTTGGAGAGGACCCATGAAAACAATTGCAAACCATGTCAACAGAGATCGCAAGTGAAAAGTTGAGGGAGAATCAATGCATGTTGATGGTTACTTGCTAAGGACAGATCTGTAGTGTCACTGACTGTCTGTTTCCTTCTATCTGTCACATGCACATAGAAACCCTTGCTGCATCAAAAAAAGAGCTAGAAAAAGTGAAATACCACTAAAGAGAAAAAAAAACATGAACAATAAAGATCCTTTAAACAAAATAATTCCATCTGCAGATTCAGTTTGTTGCCATTCTTTAATGGTTTGTTGAACTATTTCTTTAAGAGCTCAATGAAAGAAGGAATGAGAGACTTTTAAGCTGTTTGCCAGAATGGGGTAGTAAAAAAGATGCTTGCAGTATTTAAAGAACGTAAAGTGGATTTTAAACTCTTCCAAGATTAACCATCAAGATTTACTAACGAATATAGATTGAGTCGACCTTTTGTGCGATTAATTCTGATCTTAGAAACTGCACTGGCAAGTAATTATATCTTATCAAGACTGCAGGCTGCAAAGAATTTTAAGTCTGAATGGAGATAATGTCAATATATTTGGACAAGAATAATGCCAGGTATTAGAATGCATAACAAAAACAAAATTAGTGCATGAATAAAATATTTTTTCTGATTTATTAATAATACTGTTGAAAGGAACATATTTTCAAACTCCCCTGTAATCACTCATAGTATTGAGAAATGCTTATGTTATTCTAAATCAAAATTAAAGAATGAAGTAGTCTGAAAAGGGGTTGGATTTATTAGAGACTGTTTCAGATGGATACTTTACTTATTATGATGTTTCTAAAGTGTGTGATCAATCCAAATTGATCAGGAGTAGTCGATATGCATGACCACAATCAATACTTCAAATTTATCTTTATTGATGGGCATACTTGGGTTTAACTGCATCTCTCTTTAAAAATGTCCACTTTCAGATAAATGTCAATTTACATGTCAGCTCTTCAATATAAGCCTTTACATTGCATTTCCATTGTAAAATCTCACCAATCTTTCAGGTAGTGTGCTTGAAATTAAACCCCACTATTCCTCAGGTCATCACAAATATAAAAATTTAAGTTAGACTATCCAAAGTTCCCCACTTATGTCTGATGAACTTTGGTTAAAAGAAAACATTTACCAGGTTTCTACTGTTAACAATAAACAGTTTAGTTCAAACAATTGTGTTTAACTAATGACAACTGGGAGGCATAAACTGGTAAGATGTAACACCTGGTAAATTAAACTTTACCTCTTCTTAAATTCCTTCCTTCACTGACGGGCAAATACGCAAAGACAGACAAAACATGAACATGAATTGGAGAGAAAGGAAACAAATCAGACAAACACAGTTCGATAGCACCAGTCTGAGGACCACAGGATTTGATACGCTGTTTCTTTGAGTTTCTTCTAATTCCTTCAAATTATTTGCTGTTTATGCACTATTGTTCTCTTTCATTCACTGGTTGACAATTTGTCCTTTCACTGTCTTTGAAGTTAGTTCACTTCTCTTTCAACATGGGACGTACAGAGTAGTGTGAGTAGAAGATGGCTGGCTGTTACATGATACTTTCTGGTACTTCCACAGTGGAGAAAGAGAGAGCGAGAGAGAGAGAGAGAGATTGACAGACAAGGTTTTATTGATGCATTTGTTTTGTTGAATGTGTGTTTATTTCCTTCTGCTTCACTTGCCCTGTACAAGGATCCAATGAGAACATTGTTGACACTTAGTTCAAAATCCATTGGCTCTTTGATGTCCATCTTTGTTCTTACTATTTCAGGAAAAATGTAACTCATCATGTACAATACAATGTCCTTCATTAAATATGATTTTGTACAAAAAGCAATTGCAGCTATCTCTTTGCACAGTCATGTAGGTTGATAGCAGTGTCTTCCTTCTTAAAAGAAAATCTAAAATAAAGGTAAAATAACTCGACAGGGGCCGGTAACTCATCACGAACTGAAAAGTCCTTGACACTGGTCCAGCTTCCTCAGAGCAGGCTCTCAGAGTGAACAGAACCTCTGACATTCCTGTTTCTATTTCTGAGCCAGAACCGGATTAACAGCCCCAATCAGGGAAGTCATATTTTATGATGCCTAACTGACTGACCTCATTACAATAACTACAAAAGGAAAGGAAAGGGGTTGGATTTTGCAGAAATAAAGTCACAGAATAAAGCAGGCAGATGTGTAAAACAAAGATAGCTACATTTTGGTGCATTCCTTTACAATAATTGGCACCAACAGCCAATAATAACTTGCTGATACAATGAGAAATATTACATTTTATAATGATTATTGGCAACATATACTTCCAATATCACTTAGTAGGTCAAACAGTTGATGTCTAAGAAGATTGCAGCACAGAATCTTAATGGCATGTACACATTTGTATTTAGGAAGACTAGAATTCAGCCTTACCATTATAATTCCATTTGTACTAAGATAGCTGCTTATATTTTAATTGGTTTAATGGAGATTTCCAATTCAGGCTTTGCAGAAGTTTCTTCTTTTTAAGTTCTCAAGTTTTTAATTTCCCAGTGTAATATTTGTATGAGAAATCCAAGTTATGCCTGAAGGGTACTTTTTAATGTTATGCATCATGTTTGCATTTTAAAAAAAATACACATCAAATGTCTCATGTGGATTTGATATGAATACTATTCAGAAAACCATGGATACATCTGGGATTTAACCTGTAAAAAGGATTGGATAATTTTAATACCAGTTATATAACACACATTTTATTTAGTATTTGTAATAAACAGGTATTAACATTGCTCCAGTGAGCTTGTGTTGCAGTTTCACAATAAGTCAGATCTAGGATAATATTATATATGCTTTTAAATGATAAAAAAAGGCTGGGAGGAGAAGGTGTTAAAAATGTGGAATAATGTTGAGATTGAGAGAACATACGCATATAGGCATGATTTTCAATAAGGTGTGAAATGAAGATGGTCTTTTTCTTTGCTCACTGCTTGCAGGATTTTATTGCTTCACTAAATGAAGGCTGGAGAATCTTAGAACTATGCCATATTTAAAAACTCGATTCAAATTTCCAAACATAACTGACTACTCAGTGAAAATATCTCTAATTGTTTTTTGTTGGTGGATTAGCTTGATCATTGTGCTTGGATTCAAATATTTGGGGGTGGCAGGGAGATATCACCTGATGAAGGACCTCCGAAAGCTAGTGTGCTTCCAATTAAACCTGTTGGACTATAACCTGGTGTTGTGTGATTCTTAACTTTGCACACCCCAGTCTAACACCGACATCTCCAAATCATGACTACTTAGGTAATCAAAGCATTCTTTAAAATTCTCTCAAAAGCCCTTCACGATAGTTTTCTCCACTTCACTCCAAGAATTCCATCAGAATCTCTGCTGCTTTTGATAAGACCTCCCTCATTTCTCATTGTGTCAAGCCCGATACACTAAAAGTTAACAAAAACAAGCGTCTAAAAAAAGGTAACAAAAACACTAACTTAAAATGGCCACTGGCATCACCTGACCGCTACAAACCGAAGTGGATGAGATAAAAGCAAATTTGAGTTTAAATTGATAAGTTCTCCAAAGGAGAACGCAACCAACCAGCCTGCCCCAACTGTCCCCCCCACCCCGCACGCCCAACCAACCCCACTGTGAAGATGGGAAAAAAGACCATATCTCCTACTTCAATTGATGCTATTGTTAGAATCCCTATATGTTAACGGTAGAATCTCACCCACAATTACTGTCCCTGAACGCATAACTTCCACAGACATAGAATATATGACCAGCATGTATTTTACAGCACATTTATTTGGCAGAGCTAAGGAGATGGATTTTTGACTGCAGAACTGAACACAGGCTTGAGTCGTTCTCTTCCACTGTTAGGAAGGAGAGTACTGGTGACAACATTTTCTGGAAAGAAGCATCTGTAAACCGAGAACTGAAAATTTAGCCAATCATGGTCCCAGGTTGAAACCTCATGCCTTAAGAAACCTCACAGAACTCTAAAGGTGCTCCAGTTTCCTCCCACAGTCCAAAGATGTGCAGGTCAGGTGAATTGGCCATGCTAAATTGCCCGTAGTGTTAGGTAAGGGGTAAATGTAGGGGTATGGGTGGGTTGCGGTTCGGTGGGGCGGTGTGGACTTGTTGGGCCAAAGGGCCTGTTTCCACACTGTAAGTAATCTAATCTAATCTAATTATATTCCTGCATCTTCCTTCTTTTTTTAATAGATACTGTCCCCTTTAAAGTGTTTCCTTACAAGTCTGTGTATGTATCAGAGAGACTGCCCAAATAATGCATGTTTTACCATACATTTTCTCTCCCAGGGTTAGCAAACTCAAGGAAAACCTTGTGATTGACTCTACTGTGACAGTAAAATTTAGTTGACTTCATTTTTAATTAGTAAGAGGCACAGCCTCATGTTAGAAATAACTTAAACTTTGGCTGCAATCAACTGAGAAGGTTCAAAAGGGTGAAACTGGTTCATCTCTTCCCAACTGCTCATAATGATATATTTGAGTTGAAAAACATTAGGAACATGACAAGAAGGGTTGAGAAGTATCAAAGAACAGCCTTTATTATGTCTGGATCCTTTAAAATTTCAGCATCCTACCAGGAAGGACATGTAGTCCCACAAAAGCACAAGCATGATGGATCTACTCAAAGCTTTCCATTTGTCATAAAACATTAATATTTGAACTTCTATTTATTCTATGCACATTAATGATTTTGAAAAGGACAATTATTCAAATAAGAAGGGATATCACACTTCCTCCGCTGAAGATAAGCTGCAGCAGGAGATGTTTTTTTCCAAACTGATTTAAATTCTGTGTGTAATGGCTGAGTGCCAAATATATCACGATCGATGGTCCCTACGTATGATGCTTTTGCATTATTGGTATAAAATACATTTTAATTGTGCAGCAATGAAAGTGAATATTGAGATCCTCAAGCTGTAGTTTAACTGAGAAATGCAGCTGATTTTTCAAAGGGGCTGCAGGGTCTCTTTTGAGTTAATCACTCAATGTAACGATAAAGCAACACACTTATTCTTGTTCTAGAAGCTGCACTTAAAATGCAGGATTGGAAAATTACACTGAACAACACAAATTCTAAATGCTCCATAAACCTCTTGAACGCCCATTAGTGCAACAATCATATTGGAATCTGTACCATTTAATTTGTATTGTAACTTTAAAACAAAATTATTGGAATGAATAATTAAATGTAGGAATATTAAAACTATCACATAGAAATGAAGACCTCCTTGGTTAAATGCAACTTCAATCACTTGAAAACCAATACATGCCGTGCTCAATGTTTGATTTTATTTTTAAGTCTGTATACATGCGATGTTTATTAAATCTTCCAACAACTGAGGAACATAATACAATTCTACATTTATTTGCATGAAACCATGTGACTTCCCCTCTCAGAAGAGAATCAAAGTGAGCACTGCAAATTTGAAGTGAATGTAGTTTGTTAGTTGATTAATGTTATGAACCAAATTGAATGATTCCAGGTTGTGCACACAGTAATTGCCTACAAAAGCTTAGCCTACCTGAAGCAACTCTGAAAGAGAGGCTTTCTACTTGCTTGTAAACAGCGAGAGGAGATCACGAGAGCTGTTTCTTTGGGGAATAAAAACTTAGGGAAGATTTAATTGAGATGGATAAAATTATGACAGGCCAAGATAGACTGGATAAGAAGCATTGATTTCCCATTGCACAGGGGTCATTAAAAAAGGGAATCAATTTGAACTAATAGACAAGATTACAGAGGATTAGAGGTAATGTTTTTATTCAGAGGGAGGTGGGGATGTGGAAATCACTGCTTGAAAGATTGATGAAAGCATGAACCCTAAATACAATAACATATATATATATATATATGGGACCGACAGTGAGCTGGTAAATTAGATTATGTTGGATTGTTCTGTATCAGCTGGCATCAATGCAATGGGTTGAATGGCCTTCATCTGTGCAATTAACTTTTAGAGTTCTACCGATTCATGTTCAACATCAAGTAGTTATTAAAAATAGCTTCTAAACTAGGTTGGCCAATTTTGTGAGCAAGTTCTATAACCTACCAACATTTAAAACATCAGTTGAGACAAGAGAATTTCCAAAGATAATTAAAAACCATTGCAAAATTAGGATACTATTCATAGTATTTTTACTCTGTCTATCTGTGACAATGCAACAAATTGATGGCTCAATTATTTCAGTCTGATGAATTAATATTTAATTATTATTAAAAAGGATTTATTCTGATGGTCCTTAATAACTGGACCTATCATTGTCCTCATAAAATATATTGTGAAAAACTGATCAAATGTTGCACGCTAGCAAATTTGCGATAAAACTACAATAGGCTTAATATTCTTAAGATGTAGTAAATCCATTATTTTTATATTTCAAAGTAAGCTGTTTGCAATTATAATTGTAAAGTACAAAGCCACGGTTGGAATCAGGACTAAAATTAATGAGGGAGTTACAAAGTATCACCAGAGCACAGGGTTGGGAATATGTAGGTATGGAAGGGAGAAAGAAGCGATGGAGTTAAACAAGACTATTTACACTGTGAAGATAAAAGCTTTCTTTCATAATACAATTAACACATTCAAATATCCACGAACTTATCACCTTGCCTCCTGTTTTCTGAACTCTAACTAATTTGCTGCAAATATATGGCTAACACAAAGTTATAGTTCAACTTCAGTAATTGCATGTGTTTGAACTCCTTTTCTTAATCCAGAAGCATTTTGAATGTTATTGATGTACCAGTGGCTTTGCTTTCTTGAAAGATATATGCATCCTGTACTGACAATCTTTTGACTCAATTAGACTAAGATTAAGATTCTTAAGGGACTTTAAATGTAGTGCAAGCCTCATTAAAAATTCAATTCCTACTCTAGTTTTTTTAAAATTTTGCTTAATTAATGTATGGGCCTACAAATAATTTTATTCTGCAGTAAAAAATATCATGCAAACAATATTCCAGATATTTTTTGTCCCTTGAGAGACCACTCCTGGTATAAAAGATTTGACTCATTGAGAGCATCAGAATGCAGAACAACAGTTAGTAATTAAATAAAAGGGAAAAAAGGAAAGTATTAATTTTTACTCAGTGTGTTCTAAGAACTCCATTGGTACCGCAGGCAAAAAAAGCTTGCTTCTGCAATCTGTAACTTTGTTGGTATCATGCCAAATATCTCCAAAGTCTTATCCTGGAAGACAATTTCCTATTCTTCATCCATTACCCTCTCAGACATACTATAAGTTGGCAGAAACACTATTTCCAGCTGTTTTGCAATAACCATCTGCATGTCTAAAGTTTCTGAAATATTAATGCTACAGTCCTCTGCAGATTCCAACAGGGTACTGCATGGAGCAAAATACAACATTACAGTGCGGTGAACGGAGGAATCACTCCAATATTCCTCAAATGATTTAATGTCTAATATCAATACAAGATGAGTTGAGCATGAAGAAGAAACCTCCCTGAAAATGAAGGAAGAATACATTTTAGAGATGGATGATTCAATTTCAATGCAGGAAAATCTCCCTACTACTGTACATGGTGTCATTGATTCACTGTTTAAAGGTTTGGTTTCTTGGTTTCAGGAGAGTTTGTGACACAAAATGACACTAAAGGCATGGAATCACACTGACTGAGGCTACCACAAAGGTCCAATCATCTTAACTTCAGCCCTTACCTGAGGCATGGTAGGCTTCAGATTAAATGCCATCAACTGTTTTTGTCTAATGAGAAGCCAGCCTGGGACTATGGCGACTTCTTTTACATGTTGAGCAAGTTGGGCTGAGACTTGTTGAAGTTTTGAAGTAAAGAAGTTAATTCTATTTTTTTTCAAATTCTGAGTGGTCTTCATACTGAAGATACTGAGGAGGGATTTTGCCTCATTGGAGAAACTAGAACTGGGTGAGGGTGGGGCACATTTCAAAATAAAGATTATTTTGTTTAATTTGGAAGTGAGGAGGAATTGCACCTCACAGGGGATCATTAATTTTTGAAATTCTCTAAAACAGACAGCAGTGGAAGCTTGGGTTATCAAATCTATTCAAGCCAGAGTGAGATACACTTTTGGGACTGAAGGGAGGCAAATGTTATTGATGACAGGTGTGAAAATGGAATTAAGGTGACCTTCAGATCAGACATGACTTGGCTAAATGAAAGAGTTGAATGCCTGAAATACTCTGAATGTTATTTTTTTTACTTCACTTCAGCATTATTTAGACTCAAGGAAATATGATTAGATTAGATTCCTCACAGTTTGGAAACAGCCCCTTCGGCCCTCCAAAGAGTAACCCACCCAGAACCATTTCCCTCCTAACATTAACACTCACGGGCAATGTAGCATGGCCAATTCACCTGACCTGCAGATCTTTGGATTGTGGAAGGAAACCAAAGCACCTGGAGGAAGCCCACGCAGACGTGGGGAGAATGTACAAACTCCCCACTGAACTCATTTCTACCTACCTCGACACTGTCCTATCCAACCTAGTCCTGGAACTCCCCACATACGTTCAAGACACCACCCATGCCCTCCACCTCCTCCAAGCCTTCCATTTCCCTGGCCCCCAACGCCTCATCTTCACCATGGATATCCAATCCCTCTACACCTCCATCCGCCATGACAAAGGCTTCCAAGCCCTCCGTTTTTTTCCTCTCCCGATGTCCCCAACAGTACCCTTCCACAGACACTCTCATTCGTTTGGCCGAACTGGTCCTCACCCTTAACAATTTCTCTTTCGAATCCTACCACTTCCTCCAGGCCAAAGGGGTAGCCATGGGCACAAGTATGGGCCCCAGTTATGCCTGTCTCTTTGTTGGCTACATAGAACAGTCGATCTTCCGTAATTACACCGGCACCACTCCCCACCTCTTCCTCCGCGACAATTATGACTGCATTGGCACCACCTCATGCTCCCGCGAGGAGGTTGAGCAATTCATCAACTTCACCAACACACTCCACCCTCACCTTAAATTTACCTGGACCATCTCTGACACCTCCCTCCCCTTCCTGGACCTCTCCATCTCTATTAATGACGACTAACTTGACACTGACATTTTTTACAAACCAACCGACTCCCACAGCTACCTGGATTACACCTCTTCCCACCCTACCTCTTGCAAAAATGCCATCCCGTATTCCCAATTCCTCCGCCTCCGCCAGATCTGCTCCCAGGAGGACCAGTTCCACGACAGAACACACCAGATGGCCTCCTTCTTTAGAGACCGCAATTTCCCTTCCCACATGGTTAAAGATGCCCTCCAGCGCATCTCGTCCACAACCGGCACCTCCACCCTCAGACCCCACCCCTCCAACCGTAACAAGGACAGAACGCCCCTGGTGCTCACCTTCCACCCTACCAACCTTCGCATAAACCAAATCATCCGCCGACATATCCGCCACCTCCAAACGGACCCCACCACCAGGGATATATTTCCCTCCCCACCCCTTTCCGCCTTCCGCAAAGACTACCTGGTCAGGTCCACGCCCCCCTACAGCCCATCCTCCCATCCTGGCACTTTCCCCTGCCACCGCAGGAATTGCAAAACCTGCGCCCACAGCTCCTCCTTCACTTCCATCCAAGGCCCGAAAGGAGCCTTCCACATCCATCAAAGTTTTACCTGCACATCCACCAATATCATTTATTGTATCCGTTGCTCCCGATGCAGTCTCGTCTACATTGGGGAGATTGGACACCTCCTAGCAGAGCGCTTTAGGGAACATCTCTAGGACATCCGCACCAATCAACCACACCACCCTGTGGCCCAACATTTCAACTCCCCCTCCCACTCTGCCAAGGACATGGAGGTCCTGGGCCTCCTTCACTGCTGCTCCCTCACCACCAGACGCCTGGAGGAAGAACGCCTCATCTTCCGCTTCGGAATACTTCAACCCCAGGGCATCGATGTGGATTTCAACAGTTTTCTCATTTCTCCTTCCACCACCTCACCCTAGTTCTAAACTTCCAGCTCAGCACTGTCCCCCTGACTTGTTTGACCTGCCTATCTTCTTTTCCACCTGTCCACACCACCCTCCTCCCTGACCTATTACCTTTATCCCCTCCCCCACTCACCCATTGTACTCTATGCTACTTTCTCCCCACTCCCACCCTCCTCTAGCTGATCTCTCCACCTTTCAGACTCTCTGCCTTTATTCCTGATGAAGGGCTTTTGCCCGAAATGTCGATTTTACTGCTCCTCGGATGCTGCCTGAACTGCTGTGCTCTTCCAGCACCACTAATCCAGAATCTGTATCCCAGCATCTGCAGTCATTGTTTTTACAAACTCCCCACAGACAGTCGCCCGAGGCTGGAATCGAACCTGGGGCCCTGGTGTTGTGAGGCAGCAGTGCTAACCACTGAGCCACCGTGTATGGTGTCTGTAATCTCATTACTTACTAATAGTGAGTGTGAACTAAAAGACAAATGGCTGCCTAATAATCTCACGTGATGCCAAACAATGACCCAGGCTAAACTGGTGGTTATCAATGCTGCATTGCTTGACCTTGTCTCAAACAACAGTGGAGAATGTGCAAGCAACAGTAAACCTAACAAACTCAGGGGAAAGGGAAAACATAGCCACAATTACTTTTCTCAATTAATATCTGGTAGGCCTTGCTGCAATGTAATAAGAATGGTAAGGTTCTTGTTCTAGAAAGGGGAAAAACTTACAGGACTAGCCTTTGCAGTTCACCAACTGGAGAGGATATTTTATATTTTCTGATCAAACTGTTCAGAGATGTCAGGTAGGACTTGGACTCATGTCTGCTGGCCCAGAAGTAAGACCACCTCTATGGCTACACAAAGAATCTCAATGGAAAGCAAATCTGTGGAGCTCTGTTAGTGGTGACTGTATCACACACCCTCCTGAGGAAATTGGCGGTACAATATGATTTTACAATGATGGATCTAAAACTGGTCAATTGCCTAAGGACCAAATTGTTTTCATTTCTGCACCTCTAACATCTGACAATACGACATAACTCTGAGCAAACAGAACTCCAAACATCCAATTTCCTTAATTCAAGTATCTATGCTATTCATTATCAAAAAGTATTTGTGCAGGACTTAGCTAAGAACTTTGCTCAGTTGAATAACATAACATTACTAATCTCCTATGACATAAATCAATTAGAAAGTGCAAAAGACCTATATTACATTGCGTATGCTTTCATTTTTCTGTCATAAATATCTGGTGACTCTCAATTCGGTGATCATTTCCATTAGAAACTCAAATCTACAATGATGGATAATAGAAGTTGCCTCTCTTTAATTTGCTTCCTGGATCCATCTTTAGAAATTGCTCAGTCAACTTTATGTCGAATAACTCAGCCAAATTGTACTTAAAAACACAACTTTTTAACATCATAAACTGAAAATATTTAATTCATGAACTTAAAATTATGCAAAAGAACTATGACGAAAGCTGTATGAGTCGTGTGCATGTCTTTCTGAATGCTTTTATATTGCATGTTCTTTCAGGTATTTTCTGTAACTCCTTTCAACTCTGAATCAACACCATTTTGAAACCAGCCACAAGGTTCTGTATTAATTTGATATGAGGTGAGTTTTCTTCTTATTCTCACCTCCTCCCCAAAGCAAGGAACTAAGCCTTGATACTGATTTTTCTCTTATTTGCACAAATATGTTGAGCATGTGAAAGATCATAGGCACTTGTGTAATACTGAGCAATTGCATTGCACATCAATTTGGAGGCTGCTTAGCAAATATAATTTGTAAACTCCTAACACTTAACTATGATAATGTCCAAGTAATTTTGAGTGGAAGTTAAAATTGAGCGACGCATCATTTCTGCACCAAAACAAATTTACTTTTGTTTTGCTTGTGCTTTAAATCTATCTCTGACAGGCACCCCATTAGTATCTGGTGCATACAGGAGCACAATTGTTTTTGGCCATATCCTTACAGAACACTTAGCTCATCCTGGCCCTCCCAGAATTCATTTAGAGCAATCTTTTTGGAACCTTATTTCCTCCCAAAATGTTTTACTGAGTGAGGCATGTTCGGCAGGTTCCCAGTACAATATAACATTAAAATTGCATTGTACAGTCTCAGGACCTGATTAACTTAAAATATACAATGTATTAACAAAGCTTCTACCTGAGTAATTAGCACGAAAAATACACACAGATGGAGTGCCAAAAAGATCTCTTAATTTTAACAAACAAAATCCCAACATACTCCACCCTCTCCCATGCCAAGGAGGAGAGATACATGGGAACACCACGACCAGCAAGTTTCACTTCAAGTCACACACTGTCCTGAGAAATTGAGGTACCATTGAGTTGCTGGGTCAAATTCTTGGACCTCTCTTCTGAAGAGCTCTGTAGATATACCCTTCATCAAGGGCTGCAGTGATTCAAGAAGGCAGCTCACCACCACCTTCTCAAGGACACTGAGGGATGGGCAATAAATGCAGACTCAGCCAGAGATGCCCATGTCTCATGAAAGAGTAAAATAAATTGTGAATTGTCTCCATTCTCCTTTATTCCCATAAATAAATTTGTCTACCTTCTTGTGAAAAACAAACCTAACTCTATTATTTCACCTTTTCTCAGATGTTGTTACTCTAGTTATGTCTTTTTGGTACCTTATCCTTTTTATGAAAATCTAACTTCACACTTTATTCAGTTCCATTAACTGTGTGAAACTGGTTATGCTATTAAAGGAAAGATAACTAACTCAACAAATCATGGCCATCACTGAATTAAAGACTGCTAGAAAAATAATTGATGGCAATGGAAATTTGATTTGAGAAATAATACTGAAGTAATGGAAAAACTTAATGGATAATTTGTAGAATTCAACCCTCCAGCTACACGGAGTTGATATTACAACTCAAGATGTGTCACAAGGCAGTGATCAGAGCTATTAGGTTCATAGGACCTGTTCTATGCTTATAATGGGCTGAATATCTGTAGCTCAGGGAACCATCCTTTTGTTTTATGATGCTCAAAAAAC
Source organism: Chiloscyllium punctatum (assembly GCF_047496795.1). Taxonomy (NCBI): domain Eukaryota; kingdom Metazoa; phylum Chordata; class Chondrichthyes; order Orectolobiformes; family Hemiscylliidae; genus Chiloscyllium; species Chiloscyllium punctatum. Next base: position 66,138,017 of record NC_092761.1, on the reverse strand, counting down.
ATAGATATTTTAGAATGAAAAAAAAGTTCATTTCGATCTATTTGACTAGGCAGGTACCTTCATAAAGGAGGTACACACAATGTGAGACCTCAGAGAATTATTTGCTGTTACTTACATCTTCATCTTATTGCTAACAGAACTGCAGCAAAATTTATAGCTTCACTGTTTTCCATGTTTTCTTATGATTATAATCAAAATTGTGGAAACTCCAGTAAATTTCCCAATGTCTATTACTTCAACAAAATACAAAACTAAAGTTTGCAAGGTTGAAAAGAAGCAACAGTTGTGGAAAGTCTTACATTATAATTGATATTTAAAAGAAATTATATACAATATAATTCATACTAATATGCCACCATAGGCTGAGTGCCTATGATGATGAGTCCACAATTGCTGCAGCTTGTAATTCATCATATGAAGAGTGTGTTTTCTACACTCTTTGGTTTAACCAATGTTTGCACCATTTTTAAAAATCTTACAGGAGGCATTCAAAACTGAACATTGGCTTTTATGTCCAGTGGATGAGAATGTAAGGGGGGAAACTCCTACTTTACTGTTACAAAGGCCTAGTTACACCATACCTGCAGTTCTGCAAGTACTTCTGGGCACAGCTTATATGAAAGGATACAGTGGCCTTGGAATCAACGTAGCGTAAATGTACCAGAATAATATTTGGTGTCCAAGGCTGAACTATCAGGGCAAAACTGACAGAAATTATGTTTGTGTTTTCTGGAATTAAGAACTATTCAAAGTTTCGGTAGTTGGAAAGTCTATGTTTCGTAAGTACAGTCTATACTTTAACATTAGATATTTATGAAATTAGGAGATGCTGCGACACACAAAGAGTGTAAAAGGCTCGAACTATCTTCTGTAATGACAATTGCCTGATTAATTGTTCATTATAAAAGATCAATACATTTTTGTGAACTCAATGGTTTTCAGGAATTGGCCGCAAAGGCGAATAAGTGGAGCGATATTATCGATCAACTATGATCTCACTGAATGACAGTCAATCAGCTTTTAGAGGTTAAATAATTTACTCCAGTTCCTGTGTTCCTCATAAAGATTTACTACCTCGTGGACTGAGACCCTATAGTTTAGTTTTCTGTTTCTGGGCATCTGGTTTTAAGAGAACAGAAGTCTAAAAGGAGATTTATCATTTGTAGAGTGGGTAGAAAAGTGGCAAATGAAATTTAATCCAAAACAGTGTGAGGTCAGACATTTAGGAAAGTTAAGCAAAGCAAGGGACTAGATACTAGATGACAGGATATTGTCAGAGGCAGAGCAAGTGAAAGCTCTTGGAGTGCATGTTCACATATCCTGATGATAGCAGGACACATAGTAAAGGTAGCAAAAAAGTAATATGAATGTTTCCTTCATTTGATGAGATCAGGAATGCTGGAACTATATAAAACAATGGTTATGCCACATTGAAATGCTGTACACAGTTCTGGTCAGCACATTACCAGAAGGAAAACATTGGAGAGAATACAGAGGTGATGTACAAGAACAATGCCAGAGGAGTTTGAAAGTTAAGATGTGAGGAGTGATCAAATAGGTTATGGTTGTTTCCTTTTTAGAAGGGAGGAGGTCAAGCAATGACTTCATCAAGGTATACAAAATAATAAGGGGCTTTAGAACAGTAGATAGGAAAGACCTGTTTCATCTTCTGGAAAGGCCAATTACCAGAGGGGACAGATTTAAAGATTTAGGAGGAAAAACTTTTTTTTAATCTAGAGAGTATCTGGAATTCACTGACCATTTTTATGATTGCATCAGACATCCCTAATTAACCCTAAAAGAAACCTGGATCTGCACCAGAAGTGTTCTGGTGTTATAACTACTAAGGCTATTGACCAGGTGTTGCTAAATCAGATTACAATGAGTGGTTAGTTTAGCCGGGCTGTGCAGATAGGATGAGCAAATGGCTTCTTTCTGCGCCACAACTTTTCTATCATTCTGTAGTATTCAAGTGGACAAAGTAGAGAGTGAAAAACCATTCGCAATTGTGCACGGACCAAAAATAAGAGGGCACAGATTTAAGATAATTGGCAAAAGAAGAAATGACAACTTAAAAAAACATGGTGCCACACCACAAGTGGTTCGTGTTTGGAATGCACTGTCTGTGATTGAGGTGGAGGCAGATTCAATTGAGGCATTCAAAATGTAACCAGATTGTTAACTGTACAGAAAGCATGTGCAGTGTTACAGGGAAGAAGTAGGGGGATTGCTCTTTTAAAAGGCCTGTGCAGAAGTGATGGGCTCAATAGCCTGGTTCTGCACTTTAACAATTCTGTAATAGGTCAGGAAAGTAAATCTAATTAAAAGGTGCATTTTGGTTTTAAGCACCAAATATAAATTTCTGCAATGGTTTTAATATATTTTAGCAGAATTACTACAGCAATGTTTTAGGTCTCAGGCAGAGGTTAAGAAGGACAAGCTTCCTTTTCACAAGTCTAATGGCAGAACAGTACAAATCATCCACCAAATTGTGATGATTCATAATCTTTGGAATATTTCTTCCTCACTGCAGATCAGTTTTCTGAGTTATGGAATAATGCTGCAAGCAAATTGTTCTTGGGCCATTATTTTGTATTGTTTATATAGGCTGCAGTTCATTACATGATTCTCATCGATTTAAAGATGCTTTCGTTAAAAAACTGGTTGTGTGTTTTGGTTCAACACAAGAAGCAACTGGAACCCCGCAGTGCAATTTTGCTTTCTTAAATTGTAAATTGAAAGGCTGAAAACAATTGGAGCACGTGATGATGCAAGAGTAATTTTAAGCATTTTATCATTCTTCACTTTTATGTTGCATTCCTCAGTTCCTTTCTTTGACTTCCTGAAATACATTTTTATTCAAAATCCATTTACTGCCTTCAGTGCCACTCTATAAATGCTCCTACACAGCCCTGTAACTACTGCACACTCACTGTAGCCCAGTCTATCCATTTACTACATCACTTATCATTTATACTCTAGCACAATTACCTGCAGTCAGTCACAAAAACTCACTCAACAATGTTCAACTCCTGCGTGGTTCACCATCAGTGCATCATGTTCGAGGTGCTTCTATAGACGCAACACACAATCATTCCAAACAAAAAAAAATCCAACTGAAAAGGTTTCCAACAAATTGAGTACAACTTTCCTGAACAACTAGCTGATGCTGATATTTCACAGATTTTCTTTCTTTTCTATTTATTCCCACATATAATTCCCACCAATGACCTTCATAAGAGCTTAGGTTACCTTCTTTAATGGTTTATAAAGTTCAATAATGTACTCCAATCCATGACATAATCAGAGCACAATGTCCATTACTGTATCCTCGCTTCACCTGTTGGACCTACTTAGCAGCAAATGTTATAATGTTTATTTGGCCAAAATAAGGCCACAAAAGACTCCCCATGTTAAGTAGACTGTTCCTTTTGGTCGTCCACTCTGAAAATCATTTGAACAATCTTGCAAACAGTCATGGAAATTAAAGAAAATGATAGAAGAGTGGAACTCCAAGTAAACGCAAGAAGCTGTTATTTTAATCGTCAGCCCAATCCAGCACCTTTACCATTCATTTCCTCCATATCATGGATGCCATTGACAACAGTGTGTAACATCAATAAGATGCATGATAGCAACTCACCAAGATTTCAATGAGAGCACTTGTTAAGCTGCAAAATCTGTGTCTGACATGGACAAGGGAAGTGATGTAGGAACAGTGTTTCCATGCAAGGTCTCCCCACCCTCCTGAGCCGGACATCCTGACTTGCAAGAATGACCAATTTTTCGAATGGCTGATTGTGCAGTGGAGATGGGGGTTGTGCGTGGGAACACTGCAGCTTCTCCAGCACAGCAGACTCTGAGGGAACTGTCGGGAAGGTGAAAATTCCAACAGCCAATTCCTCAATTCATTGAACCATCTAAAAGATTTGAAGAATTTGAAGAGTGCTACTGCAGTTAACAGTTACCCAAGAGACGTTGGACAATTAAGAATCTAGATTAGCTTGTGGGTAACTATTAAACTGACTTTGTGGGGATAACTGAGATGTGACTTCAAGTGGACAGAGCCTGGGAAATGAATATCCAAGGCTACACGTGCTATCGTAAGGACAGACTGAAAGGCAGAGGGGGTGGGGTGGCCATGTTGGTAAGGGACGATATTCAGTCCCTTGCGCGGGAGGACCTAGAATAAGGGGATGTAGAGTCAGTGTGGATAGAACTGAGAAATACTAAGGGCAAAAAGACCCTCTTGGGAGTTATCTACAGACCCCCAAACAATAGTCTGGATGTCGGATGTAAGTTAAATCAGGAAGTGAAATTGGCCTGTCGCAAAGATGTTACTACAGTTGTTATGGGGGATTTCAACATGCAGGTAGACTGGGAGAATCAGGATGGTATTGGACCTCAAGAAATAGACTTTGTGGAGTGCCTCAGAGATGGATTCTTAGAACAGCTGGTGCTGGAGTCTACCAGGGAGAAGGCAATACTGGATCTGGTGTTGTGCAACGAACCAGAATTGGTCAGGGACCTCGAAGTGAAGGAGCCATTGGGAAGTAGTGACCATAACACAATAAGCTTCAATCTGCAATTTGAGAGGGAGAGGGTACAATTGAAAGTGACAATATTTCTGTTGAATAAAGGGAATGATGGAGCTATGAGGGAGGAGCTGGCCAAAGTTCAATGGTGCAGTACCTTAGCAGGGATGACAGTAGAGGAACAATGGCGGATATTTCTGTGTATAATGCAGAAGTTGCAGGATCAGTTCATTCCAAAAAGGAAGAAAGATCCTATGAGGAGGCAGGTGTGGCCGTGGCTGACGAGGGAAGTTAAGAAACATATAAAGTTAAAAGTAAAAAAGTATAACATAGCAAAGATAAATGGGAAAACGGAGGACTGGGAAGCTTTTAAAGAACAACAGAGGATTACTAAGAAGGAAATACGCAGAGAAAATATGAGGTACGAAGGTAAACTGGCCAATAATATAAAGGAGGATAGTAAAAGTTTTTTTAGGTATGTGAAAGGCAAAAAAATGACTAAGACTAAAATTGGGCCCTTGAAGACAGAAACAGGGGAATATATTACGGGGAACAAAGAAATGGCAGAAGAATTGAATTGGTACTTCAGATCTGTGTTCACTGTGGAAGACACAAGCAATCTTCCAGAGGTAACAGTGGCTGAAGGACCTGAACTTAAGGGAATTTATATTTGCTAGGAATTGGTGTTGGAGAGACTGTTAGGTCTGAAGGTTGATAAGTCCCCAGGCCCTAATGGTCTGCATCCCAGGGTACTGAAGGAGGTGGCTCGAGAAATCGTGGATGTGTTGGCGATTATTTTCCAGAGTTCGATAGATTTGGGATCAGTTCCTGCAGATTGGAGGGTGGCTAATGTAGTCCCACTTTTTAAGAAAGGCGGGAGAGAGAAAACAGGAAATTATAGACCAGTTAATCTGACCTCAGTAGTGGGAAAGATGCTGGACTCTATTATAAAGGATGAAATTATGACACATCTGGATAGTAGTAACAGGATAGGTCAGAGTCAGCATGGATTTATGAAGGGGAAATCATGCTTGACTAATCTTCTGGAATTTTTTGAGGATGTAACTCTGAAGATGAACGAGGGAGATCCAGTAGTTGTAGTGTACCTGGACTTTCAGAAAGCTTTTGATAAAGTCCCACATAGGAGGTTAGTGAGCAAAATTAGGGCGCATGGTATTGGGGGCAAAGTACTAACTTGGATTGAAAGTTGGTTGGCTGATAGGAAACAAAGAGTAGTGATAAATGGCTCCATTTCGGATGGCAGGCAGTGACCAGTGGGGTACCGCAGGGATCAGTACTGGGACCGCAGCTTTTTACAATATATGTTAATGATATAGAAGATGGTATCAGCAATAACATTAGCAAAATTGCTGATGATACTAAGCTGGGTGGCAGGGTGAAATGTGAGGAGGATGTTAGGAGATTACAGGGTGATCTGGACAAGTTAGGTGAGTGGTCAGATGCATGGCAGATGCAGTTTAATGTGGATAAATGTATGGTTATCCACTTTGGTGGCAAGAACAGGAAGGCAGATTACTACCTAAATGGAATCAATTTAGGTAAAGGGGCAGTACAGAGAGATCTGGGTGTTCTTGTACACCAGTCAATGAAGGTAAGCATGCAGGTACAGCAGGTAGTGAAGAAGGCTAATAGCATGCTGGCCTTCATAACAAAAGGGATTGAGTATAGAAGCAAAGAGGTTCTTCTGCAGCTGTACAGGGACCTGGTGAGACCACACCTGGAGTACTGTGTGCCGTTCTGGTCTCTAAATATGATGAAAGACATTCTGGCTATTGAGGTAGTGCAGTGTAGGTTCACGAGGTCAATTCCTGGAATGGCGGGATTACCTTACACTGAAAGACTGGAGTGACTGGGCTTGAGTTTAGAAGACTGAGAGGGGATCTGATTGAGACATATAAGATTATTAAAGGATTGGACACTCTGGAGGCAGGAAACACGTTTCCACTGATGGGTGAGTGCCGAAGCAGAGGACACAGCTTAAAAATACGGGGTAGACCATTTAGGACAGAGATGAAGAGAAACTTCTTCACCCAGAGAGTGGTGGCTGTGTGGAATGCTCTGTCCCAGTGGGCAGTGGAGGCCCAGTCTCTGGATTCATTTAAGAAAGAGTTGGAAAGAGCTCTCAAGGATAGTGGAATCAAGGGTTATGGAGATAAGGCAGGAACAGGATACTGATTAAGGATGATCAGCCATGATCATATTGAATGGTGGTGCAGGCTCGAAGGGCAAAATGGCCTACTCTTGCACCTATTGTCTATTGTCTATTGACTACTAATTTACCACCCTGCATTTTCCATGGCCAATCCACCTCGCCTACACATCCCTGGACACTGTGTGCAATTTAGCATGGCCAATCCATCTAGTCTTCACATCTTTGGACTGTGAGAGGAAACTGGGGCACCTGTAGGAAAACCACAGACACAAGGTGGATGTGCAAACTCTACACAGTCGCCTGAGGCTGGAATTGAACCCAGGTCCCTGATGCTGAGAGGCAGCAGTGCTGACCACTCAGCCATGGTGCTGCCCCCATGCTCACATTTGGAGCTCTTTCTTCACGGAAAAAGAAAGAGTGAATTGGCAACCCGACTGTAATTGCTAGACCTTGGAAAATCCTGCTGTATATCACAATTCTTTCACCAATACTGAGTTAAAATCCAAACTCTGTCCCTAAAGATAGTGTAAGTGTACTGAGACCAAATGGGATTGCAGCAGTTCAAGAAGGCACCTTCTCAAGGGCAACTAGGGATGGACAACAAATGTTGGCCAAGCCAGTGTAACCCTCATCTTGTGGAAGAACAAAATAACTGTTCAACCCATATTCAATGATACCCTCAACATCATTCAGAAGTCCAGGAAATATATAGTATTCCCTGAACTTATACAGCTGTATGAGACTTTGAGGCACTTATTTAAAAACAAAGTGGCATCTTAAGTTGCATACCTTTCTCTTATCTTATTGACTGGGACCCCACTATCTCCGACTGAAAATTCTGTTTGCAACTGTAAATTGTCACAATTAGGTCATACCAGTTCTTACCAAGAAAACAGGGCTGCAAGCATCTTCATGGTATTACTGGTTTAGTATCCTAAAAATGGCGATCTGACAGATTTTATCACAGCCGGGTATTCAGACAGCAAAACGTACAGATGAATTAAGCTGAAATGCAAACGGTGATGTGAGTGTCCACAGCATTCACTTCTGCAGCTTCAGAGATACTGCAGTAATGCATGGTCCAGATGCAACAAGCTGCTCCATTACTTCTATTTCTGACATCCTGCATCGAGAGTTGTTTATAGCTACCAAACAAACAATACTGAAAGATGCTTTAGCAGATGCTTATTGTTACATTGGAATATTTTGAGACAGGCTTAATCCAGAACAGAAAATCATCCAAGAGCAGCACGGTGGCTCAATGTTTAGCACACCTGCCTTGCACCAGTGAACTGGGTTTGATTCCACCCTTGAGTGACTGCCTGCATGGAATTTGCACATTCACCCCGCACCTGCATGGGTTTCCTTTGGGTGCTTTGGTTTCCTCCCACAGTCCGAAGATGTTCAAGTTAGGTGGACTGGCCATGCTCAACGGCCCAGGGCTGTGCAAACTAGGTGGATTAGCCATGGGAAATGCAGGGATAGGGTGGGTCTGGGTGGGACGCTTTTCAGAGAGTTGGTGTGGACTGGATGGGTCAAATGGCCTGCTTTCACATTATCAGGATACTATGCATAAGTCTAACGCTTATTGTAACATCCATTCAGAATTTCTGAAAAAGGTCTGTGATGCTTTCTCATCCTCATCAATAGTGAAAATGGAAGTTTTGCAATGGTGTCATGCCATGCCAACTCAATACAGAGCAATGAGCTTCTTATGCAAAGAAAAAGCAGGATATGGACCAATGGTAAAGGACATTAAATGAACTGCATACTATGTTAACTGTCCAACTGAGTCAACCAATTCAAGAACTCTTCCAAGAAAGGTTAACCATGAAGGATGTTTTTTCTCACATTTTCATAAGAATATCAAACATTTTTGAATAATATTTGTCCTCGTGTTTTGATGATTACCTTTGATCTGGCAAACTAAGGAAAACTGAGGGATGAATGGAGAGGGTTGGTCTAAGAGTACTTCTCAGTGACAGCTTCTTCCATGTACCTGGCTTTTCTCTGTCCAATGAGAAGACGACTGTAACCCCAGTTAGCAGAAGCAATACACACTCTTGAATTCATTGTAATCTAGATGGATATCAATCAATAAATTTGAAAAAGAATGTCAGCACCATTCCAAATAGCACTTTTTTTTCTTGGACTATGATTGTAGTAAGCACAGAGAATAGAAGCAGGAGTAGGTCATTCAATCCTTCGAGCTGCTCTGTCATTCAATGCAATCATGACTGATTGTTCAACTCAATACCAAGTCCCCATTATATCCCACTCCTTCTTGAAAACATTCAAGGTTTAGGTCTTAACTGCTCTCTGTGACAGAGAAGTCCACAGGCTCACAATACTCTATGTAAAGAAATTTCTCATCTCAGGCTGAAATGGCATAACCCATATAGAGTCATCAAGTCATTCAGCATAGAAACAGACCCTTCGGTCCAACTAGTCCACATCGACCATGTTTCCAAACTAAGCGAGTCCCACTTGCCAACATTTGGTCTTTCTCCCTCCAAACCTTTCTGATTCATGTTCAAATATCTTTTAAACATTTCAACTGGACCTGCATTCACCACTTCTTTTGGCAGTTCATTCTACACATGAACTATTCTCTGTGTAAAAATGTTGCTCCCGTGTCCTTTTTAAAATTTTCTCCTCCCACCGTAAAAATATGGCTCATAGTTTTGAATTCCATCCACCCCCCCCCCCTCCCCCCCACCGCCAAGGGAAAGGATCCTTGTCATTTACCTTTTCTATACCTATCATGATTTTATAAACATGTATAAGGTCACTGCTCAAACCTCCCTATGCTCCAGTGAAAAAACGTCCCAGCCTATTCAGCCCATTTTTATAACTCAAATCCTCTCCATTCCCGGCAACATCCTGATAAATCTTTCCTGAACCCTCTCCAATTTAATAATATTCTTCTGAAATTGCCTTAGACTGTAACGCTGGTTCTGGACTCCCTCTTCATTGGGAATATCCTTTTCAATCATGTAAAAATTTTGGGTTGCTCCCTCATTTTGACAGAGGAAGCAATTGGTATTAATTCTAAGATTTGCCAACAGTGTGCCGTGACCTTCAGATGCCTGCTAATTATAACCAGAATTGTTAAATATGTTGAGAAAGGATGCTCACTATCTACCATGCATCATCCACTTACACAAATATTTACTTCATTCAATAAAGATTTATATTCAAATGATATCATCAGTACTTGGTGCACACAGTTGACAGCAATCATTGCATTTTTCTTTTTGAAAAACTCCTGTGCTAGAAATTCACAGTTAGTGTTTTGAATGTGAATCTGCATTTGTGACTTGCATGGAATAAGGATCATCGACCGGATCTGATCATTTTTATGATAAGTGCAACATTGCATTCGTGCGAAACAAGGCTATTATCATTTATATGGGGAGAGAAGCAGAATGAACAGAGAAAACAGCATAGGATTATCTTTTTCTTCGGACTAATCTTAAATACATTCAAATGAAAAGCTCCTGAAACCCAGAGCTGAGTTTGCTCAATGATGGAACCAAATTGGAGGGCAGATTTCAGCACCTTTACAATGTCATTTGAAGGTCAACATAACTGACAAAGCGATCAATATTTGATGGATATAAACCGGCAGTAAGAATAGCAGCTGGATGGTCACAGGACCCCGTCAGCTGAAGAACTAAGTGCAGTGAGAAACAGATCAGGATTGCCTCAGCAATAAGAAAAAAAATGAGCACATCACAAATGACAAACTTTAAAATGTGGTGATAGGAGGCTTGCTTGAAATAAAGGTTAAAGAATTAGATGACTGCTGTTTCATTAGAGAGACACGACTGGCGATGGGTTAACTTGAGGGTTACTCAGGATAGGAGAGAGGGTGAGAAGAAGAGTTCTTCATGGTAACCTATGAAATTGAAGCCATGGCATTAAGGTCACTGAAATCCAGCCATCCAGCCAACTGAGCTAACAGTCCTGTATCCAATATGGTAAGCCGTTTTAAGGCTTGCGTCTGACTATGAAACCAGATCTGAAGCATGCAACAAATACTGGAATGTGAGCACAAGGCTTTTTTTAGTCTCATTCAGAGCACCAGGAAGAAAACAGATTAACTTTGGAGGAAGGACTTTCTGAGCTAAAAGATGGAGGTCTATCAGATTACTCCAGTCCAACTTACTGGAGTTGCACCTTAATATTCTTTAACCCTTAAAAAATATCACTCTCACTCACTCTCTCACTCACCTTGCCCCCTTGCCTCACACAGATTTGTATTGGATCTTGGTTTGTTTAAGCAAGCACTGGACAATGTGCAACCTGTCCATTGATAAATAACAAATTTGTGAAGCCTTTCTACACTCAAGGAACCACTGGCCTCAAATGACTAAGTGATCAACAATTGCACAAATTAATTCCAGCAGCATCTTGCAAAGGATGAGGGAAAATGGGCTAAACCCAGGATCGAAATAGCAGAACATTAACTGAACCATTGAAACACAGAAGACAGGGGTGTAGATAATTTGACCTTTCGAGTCTGCTCTGCCATTCAATTTGTTCATAGTCAAACAGCTAATCCTGTTGCTGTTTTCTTTCCATACCATTTCATTCCTTTATCCCTCAGAACTACGGCTAACTGCTTCTTGATACCCATGATGAAAGCTGCATGGCTCAAAATAGTGATTGTAGTAATGGCAACACTTTTACCATTCACTGTCATTACTGTGGAAAGGTATTCAGTGATATCTGTTGATGGCACACAGGCAAAGTTCTGAAAATTTTGAGGCCATTGTCAGTGACGCTGTCTTCCCTCAGAGGCATGATGTAGAGATGCAGGAGTTGGACTGGGGTGCACAAGGTCAAAAATCAGACGACACCAGATTGTCGTCCAACAGGTTGATTTGAAATTGCAAGCTCTCGGTGCTCAACTCCTTCCTCAGGTATGCTCTGAAAGCTTGCAGTTTCAAATAAACCTGTTGGACTATAACCTGGCGTTGTTTGATTTTTGACCTTCCTTCAGAGGTATGCTCTGAAAGCTTGCAGTTTCAAATAAACCTGTTGGACTATAACCTGGCGTTGTTTGATTTTTGACCTTCCTTCAGAGGTACACCATTGCAGTCTTTCACTGATGCAATCAACTTAGAGCTGGTAGGAAACAGTGGTAGAGTCCCTCCTTCTGACCCAGGAGGCCTGGATTTAAGTCCCACCTGTTCCATCTGAACATGTTGATTAGAAAATATCAAAAGTCTTTGAGATGACATCAAGTTTAACTTCTTAAATGCTGTTCTCACTGTAAAAAGCATTGAAATAATTTGCTTTGTTGATAAATAACCGAGTTTGGTTAACAATATACTAAATTTACGTTACTGTTAACCAACCTCTCTGTCCCTGAAATAAATAATATTCAAAATGCATAGTGTCATCCTTTCAATTCCATCATAAAGCTTGTAAATGTTGTAAAGAAGAAAAAAAAAATCAGTTTTTGAAATTTGAAAATGGTCATTAAGCTTTCATCTCAATTCTGCGCTTATGTCCCAATCTTTATTCTATTTCCTCGAAAACAAGCAACATGAATTGCATTTCATTTCAACATCCTGCTTGGCTGCCTGTAAGAATTCCTCAAATTGATTGGCTGCTTAGTTTCACTAGTTTCATGATTTCACTATTATTCGCTATCACAGATTTTTGATTGGCGGTGCCAGATTGGAATAAGGGAACACTGACACCTTACTGTCTGCTAAATCTTTAATCATAGAATAATATTCCTTCTTATATAATCCCAGAATCCCTACAGTGCAGAAGTGGGCCATTCAGCCCATCAGATGCACACTAACCCTCCAAAGAGCATCCTACCCAAACCCTGCCACCCCCGTATTTCCCCAAGTTGATTGTCCTACCCTAGACACTATGGGTAATTCAGTGTGGCTTATCTACCTAACCTAGATTTTGAGATGCCAGTGTTTGACTGGGATGTATAAAGTTAAAAATCACACAACACCAGGTTATAGTCCAACAGGTCTATTTGGAAGCATTACCTTTCAGAGTGCTGCTTATTCATCAGGTGAAAGCTAGTGCTTCCAAATAAACCTGTTGAATATAACCTGGTGTTGTGTGATTTTTAACTTTCTACCTAACCTACACATCTTTAGACAATGGGAGGAAACTGAAACTCCTGGAGGAAACCCATGCAGACACAGGGAGAACGTGCAAACTCCACACAGTCACCCTAGCGTGGAACCAAATCCATGTCCCTGGTGCAGTGAAGCAGCAGTGCTAGTCATTGAGCCATCATGCTGCTTTCTCTGAGATCAAAGGTCATCACTACCTCTTCAGTGCTGACCTCAAAATTCAGGCCATGTGAGCTTGTGATTTTTTTGTTTCATTTCTCACACAGCTATTTCTGTTTTTGTTAATTCTTCTCCTCAGGCAGTTTGTTCTGATAGGTTGATTTGATAATAACAAACACAGCATGAGTAGAATCATATTCAATGCTAGAAATCCAACTCATGAAATCAAAACCTTACTCTAAGGCTATAATCCCTTCATTCAAATGACCACCCAAAATGCAATTGAGTGGTGGACTCAATGTTAGAGTAATTTATACCAGTGAGTGCAGTATTCAGTCTGTAATATCAACAGGCAATGGAAGAAAAGATTAATTCTCTCTCTCCAAACTATGAAGTTAAGATTCAGGTGACAAATGGAAAATACAATCCCTCAGATTAAACAACAACAGCACTGCAATTCCTGTCAGTTTGTTGTGAGGCTATTTTGGATACCTTTGTTAAAATAATTTACCATTATTTCTTTGAGGGGAAAGTCATTAGCTCCCTCGTATTTGGTCGTACATGTTACAAGGACACAAAACATAAATTGAAGGAGATGACAAAAGAGGATGATGGAATATTTCATGAAAAATAATCAAAAGAAATAGCTGATAATCACCCTTGCACCTAATAGTCAGCATGCTTTCAGTACTGCATCCTTGTTACATCACGATTGCCTTTGTGTACACTTTACCAAACAAGTATCCTGTCTCAAACTGTACTTCAAATCCTTTCAAATCATTTTTATTAAGAAATTTATCTTAATTTTGTTCATCAAACTTTCAATCCTTCACTCATTCCAATCTATCTCCCCATGGTTTTATGGGGCACATCTTCCTCCAGTCTTTCAGATTCTTTTCTGGCTGGTTGAATTTTAACGGCAGCTTCGTTTCTCTTCCTTTCTATCTCTCGGCGAAGATGCACATCAAAAATTGCAGATCATTGTTTCCTTGGCTATCGTCAATAACCCCTTCCTAATGCGTTCCAAACTCATATGACCGGTTTTTACCTTTCCCAAAAATACAGAGACAGGAATTTATCAATGAGCCTAATGCAACACAGCCTTTGCCCACCTCAACACTATGTGTCTATTTTCTTTTCAAATAGTTGATTCTTGTGGAGCAGTAGTAGTGTAGGTTCAAATCCCATGCGTTGTATAATCACATCTCTGAAAAGGTAATTAGGAAAATATCTAAAAACATTTCATAGGGGCTCTTGCAGAATGGTGGTGGCAGTATCCCTACCTCTGAGAAAGGAGGTCTGCATTCAAGTCCCACCTGCTCCAAATGTGTATAATAACATGTCTAAACAGGTTGATTAAAAGTTATTAATTTGCTTTCAACATCTTAATCAGATTGGTGATTGTGGTCCTCACCAAACAGCAAAGTATGTACTATTTCCATTGATGTATAAAACCAAGTGGGGGAAGTGTGTTGCTGTTCACTCAAGGAGTTTGGACTGCTGAGGCTAGCATGTTGCTGTCTAGAATTATGAGCAGAGATGACCAAAGTTTGAACATTTACATTCTAATTTTCATGGCTGACCAGGAATTTCACTATTTTTACTGTCTGTGGCCTGTGTTGAAAGGATTTACAGTTTGATCCCCAACCTGTTTGGCTGTCTTCCAAACATAACTCCCATGGTGGCTCAGTGGTTAGCTCTGCTGCCTCAGAGATCCAGGGACTTGGGCTCAATTCCAGCCTTGGGTCACTATCTGCATAAAGTTTACACATTCTCCCTGTGTCTACATGGGTTTCCTCCCACAATCCAAAGAAGTGAAAGTTAGGTGGATTATCTATGGTAAATTGCCCCATAGTGTCTAGGGATGTGCCAGCTATGTGGATTAGCTGTGGGAAATGCAGGGTTATGGGGACAAACTGGTTCTGGTTGGTATACTCTTCAGAGGATCATTGTGAGCTGAATGACCTGCTTCCACATCGGAGGGATTCTATTGATCAAGTCTGGGGTGGGTTCTAAACCCAGAGGTTCTGTCTCAAAATCAAGTACTTTAGCAATGAAGAGGACATTTTATGAGACGGGCATAACTTGAAATAGCCAATTTTTTTAAAAATAAGAAATTTTATTTTTTACACAGAGGAGAGGAATCAAAACCCTTTGAGCAATGTGTGACAGTGCTGCATCAATTAAGATTTTACACTTTCAAAACTGATTATTAACATTTTCTTCTATGTAAAGAATCTAGAACATGGTCACTGAATAGAATTGATGCAGAGATCAGGCATGATCTAACTGAATGCTGATACAGGCTCAAGAGGCTGAATGATTTACTTCAGTTCAGTTCTTCCCTGATTCCCTGGCAGCTCTGTCTTGATATTTTCCAACAGAACAGTAGCAGGTAGAGCACATGTTAATTAATCTTCTTTCAACCTGCTTGCCGAGAGTAGAAAGCAATCCTTGTGCTGCAGGAAAAAAAATGATGAAATGCTCCCTCTGTCATATCATGGAGCATTCTATGCTCTTCATTCAGTTTTTCCCACAATACAGAGACCAAACACCAATTAATTATTACTTTTAATAATCGTATAGCTTGCCAGTTCAACTATTGCTCTCAATTCTAATCGGTCTTTTCTGTCTTTGCCCTTTTACTCTGCTTCAATTTAACTCAACACTATCATCAAGAAAAATACCTCACCTTTTTACAAGGGTATCTGCACACACTCAGTCTGAGCACTGAATTCAAATCCTTCAGACATTACCAACCCCATTTCTCTCAGTAATTTTCTTTCCCTCCAGTTTGAGGATTTTTGGAGCTGCGTTTATTATTTATCCTCTCATTTATTTGTTCTTTTTTTATGTTTGTCCATGACCACTTGGAATCATCATTCTACATCATCTATTAGTTTTCATCTCATGTCAGCTTTTCAGACACACAGTACCTGAGTGTGAAATCTATAAACTTCTCAGGTTTGTCAGAGATGACCACTCTGACTTGTTATTTTGATTTGTTTTGCTCCACACCCATTATCTCGCATTTTATCCCATTTTTTGAAGATGCTTCCTTTACTTTTTTTAAAATTCAGTCATGGATGTCACTGGCTATGCCAGCCTTTATTTCCCACTGCTATTTGCCTCTTGAAAATGTGGTGGTGAGCTGTTTTCTTGAATCACTTCCTGAACTTCTTGAAATAATGTAGTGTCATCACACGTTTCTCACAAGTTCTCAAATTCAATTACTTTGTGCAAAAAGTATTCTTACTTTGTTGGTAGATCCATTGTAGATAGACCACAATCCTGAGAGTTCCAGGAAATTGACTCAACAACACTGAAGGAATGACAATACATTTCCAAGTCAGGATAGTGAATGGCTTGGAGGAGGGAATTTGTAGGTAGTGTTCCCACATTATGCTGTCCCTGTCCTTTGAAACGAAAGTGTTCATGGATTTGTAAAGTGGTCCCTTAGAAGCTCTGGTGAATTTCCACAGGAAATCTTTTCGATGGTGTCCATTGCTATACAGAGTGTTGGTGCGACAGAGAGTTGATATATGTGGATGTTGTGTTAATCAAACAAGCTGCTTTGCCTTGGATGGTATTAAACTTTTGGAGTATTGTTGGACCTACACTTATCTGGGAAACTGGGGAACATTCTGCTACACTTATGCCTTGTGAGGTGAGTTACTCACTGCAAGATTCCTAACCTCTGACTGGCTTGTGAAGCTGCCATATTGATGTGGCCAGTCTAGTTCAGTTTCTGGTTAATGGTAAGCTTGGATATTGAGAGTGTGCATTCAATGATCATAAAACCATTGAATGTAATGAGATGGTGGTTAGGCTGTCTCTTATTGGAAATGGCCATTTGTGTGGCATGAAATTTCCTATCCTTTAATGAGCTATAACCTGGATATTGTCCAGGTCTAGTTGCATATGGACATGGACTACTACAGTATTTGAGGAGTCATGAAAGGTGCAAAATATCGTGCAATCATCAGTGACCTTACGATGGAAGGTTGATTTATGATACATTCCATTATTTCTATTAACCAGCTCTGCTTGTGCATTTTCTCTTTTCCATTAACTGTACCTTTCTTGTTTAAAGTTACAGAGTTCTGTCATTTTCAGTATTTTTTTCCTCCTTTAAAAGCACTGTAAATTTCCCCATTTAAAATAAAATGATAGTGCCTGTTATAATGTACTAAAAATGGCCCAATCTTAGTCAATGAATGAAACCGGAGGGGGATGGAGGGGTGCAAAAACCTTGCAGTGTATCCATAGCAACATAGGCAGCAGGTATTTGCGTCTCGATACAATTAATTAGCTCTCCTGCGTCACTAAATTCTCCTGAAGAGTTGGTATTCTGAAGAGATTTCAAGAGGTGGGTTAACCCTTTGTAAGCTGAATCATTCTTGTTTCACAGCATAATGCAGGTAATATCATTACCTGATAAAGATTATTTAACACTGGCTTCGTTATCGCTGAAGATAAAGAAAAATTTGACAAATGGTAATAGATTTACATCATAACCTTTCTGTGGAAAGCCTGGTATCCTACTTTCAATTGTAATATCACGATTGAAATACCACAACAATACATTTATCTCAGTACTGCTAATATAGTTCTCTCCTTAGCTATTGTTCCACATGTAGAATTATATGCTTCAAAGACACTACTTTGGATTCAATTTAGCCTGTAATTCACTTTATGTTCCATCTTCATCTTTTCAACACAGTCACTGTGCTCTTCATTAAGATATTTCAATGTGTGACAAAATCTACATTTGTTGTAGATGATACCCTTCAGTCAAACAATGTTCTGATATGTGAGACATTAGTGCCAGATATGTGCAGATTGATAGCCACTGCTCCCATTCTTGGGTTAACTCCAGGTTTGCATCATATTCTAGTTGGATTTTCACTGTTATGATTAAGACCAAATGGCAGCAGGATCAGAAGACATGACCACCAAAAGGGATAATCAGAATGCTCTCTTCTATTTTGACTTGAGCCATTTTCCCAGGACAGGGAACAGATCTGGAACCTGTTTGGATACAGGAGACAACTGACAATAACAGGCCTCGTTGACTCCAACTAAGGTTTCCACTTCATGGAGGCAGCTCAGCTTTGGCAGCTGTCAGGCTTTACATCAGTGACATGGAAATGTGAACCATGGACTTGAGGTAGGAAGAGACGTACAGATTCATATTGTTTTGTCTTTTTAACAGTTTATGATGAAATACTGCAGCACAAGACATATTTGGTGATGTATGACTGAGTTGTGATTACAAGATGTAACTTCTTAGTAAACTGTGTGCTTACCAGATTGTTGTTTCTGCCAGTTGCAAAGATAGTAAAGCAAAAGAAAATCACTGTTGTCAAAGCGGAATAGTCTCCAGATGAGTGAGAAGAAGTTTATCCACTGAATAAAAAGGTAGAGTTTCAAGTCAAAAGGATAGTTTAATGTGACAATAATATGTATATATTTATTCTTTTCCCATTGTCTTTCAGTCTAGACATCTGCTGAGATGGCTCTTCTGAAGTCTGTTTATTTACTTATGGATTTGTACGGGCTCTTAACAGTTGTATAAGGATGCCAACTCACTGTAGGTATTGCTACTGTTCATAATGGAGTTATCTGCTGCCAAACTCTTTAAGCATAGGAAACTACAAAGCATTATTGGTCCGGGAGCACAGAAAACCACTTCCTTATTGAAATTACACAATCCCTTGTTGCTAACAAAGTATAGAGTTTATTGCATATAAACAAATGGTTATAGGCTACATTTGTATGATAGTCACTGTTACAGAGACTTTGAGGAGGATCAGATATTAAATCTCATTCCTTTGAGATCCTAAGCTGTTCTGCTCACAAGTCAATTTAACAACATAATCTAGGAGTGGTATGACATACCTCAATGTTGATATGTTCAAACGAATGTACAGCATCACTTCCAAGCATTTCTTTCTCTATAATTCCTAAACAGTTGTGTATGCACATAATTATACTGAACAGTTTTGTATCTAT
This sequence comes from Chiloscyllium punctatum, assembly GCF_047496795.1. Lineage (NCBI taxonomy): Eukaryota > Metazoa > Chordata > Chondrichthyes > Orectolobiformes > Hemiscylliidae > Chiloscyllium > Chiloscyllium punctatum. Next base: position 66,119,019 of record NC_092761.1, on the reverse strand, counting down.
ATCCCAAAGTTTCTGAATTTTCAAATTCAGGTGATGTGTAGACTTCACTATTTTCCTGGAAAACAATCTGTTTAGAGCACATCATCCCACTGACACATAAAACTTCCTTTTTGCAGTATCCTTAATCTCTGAAACAGTCAATTTTTTCCCTTGTATTATTTTGAATTGTTGCACATTGCCTCTTCTCAGTGGTGGCTTTCGTGAAACTCTTTGCTTCATATCTTCAATTTATCTCAACAGATTTTTATTCTCAACTCCCCGAAAGATATCTATTGAAGAATGTAAACATGTTAACATTGTCCATAGTGTTAGGTGAATTAGTCAGAGGGGTGTGGGTTACTCTTCGGAGGGTCAGTGTGGACTTGTTGGGCCGCAGGGCCTGTTTCCACATGGTAGGGAATCTAATCTAATCAAAATGTTTACTTCAATATATCAATTGGTTTTGGCATGTTTATTTGCTGTCAGCGATTTTATTATTGGTGAAACAAACATATTCACTCCATCAGTTCTGCTAGTTGAGCATTGCTTGGCAGAACCTTTAAGTTACTGAGGAAGTTTCCTGGGCAGATAAGGAGGTCAAATATTCTGCTTGAACTTGCTTTTTCTAAGTCATCGCTGCATCTAAATCAGACATGAATTTGTCGTAATTATTTGTTCACCGAGTGTGTTTATGGACTATTCAATAGCTTTCAACTGTTAAAATAAGGTTTGAGAGTTCTGTTCTTCATGCTTAATGTTTGAACAGGGCAGGGTGAGAAAGGTTGTGGAAGTAAGGAATAGTGTGTGGAGTTAAAGTGGTCACATGTTTTAACAGCATATGAATGAGCTGATGGTTGCTTTGGAAACATCATGCCGTTCTTTTTGGGAAGTAGATGTCAAACATTAAACTTCACTGCTTAACACTTGGCTGACCTCCTTGTTAACCTCAAGCCAGCTATTGTCTCCAGGCTATGCAGGGCTGTGGTCAGATGATCCATAACCTCCAGCTCTGCTATAGAAATATTTACATTCCTTCTATATAAGCAGGCGGAGAAACCTAAAATGTGGAAGCCAAGTTTAAATTGAGCTGGATTCTGCCATTTGCAAACTACAGAGCTGAAACAGACAGAATTCATGCAGCCAGGCTTTGAACAATTGACCTCCCATTGAAACCAGACCATCCTGGAACTGCCTGGCCAGATGCTAACAGCCATATTATTTCAGAATGAACTATTGTTTACTACTCCAGTGAAGTTTCTTTGTCAGACAAATGTGACACAGACTTAGTGGCACCCAACTCAGTAGGATGCCAGGGGATGGCACCCAACAATTCAAGGATCAAAACAATGTGCTGCTACTTTCAAAGATGGAAAGCATTGGACCCCATTGGATCTTTCTGCCCAGCTGGATGTTAGTATTGGACAGAGGCCACAAAATCTTCGAGAAAGGCATGAAGGGGGGGATAAAAGGAACAATTTGAAGCCCCAACTTGATCTGCTTTTTAGACCTTCAATTGTGCATCCAGATAGCATTTTTGACTGGGCGCTAAGTTGCACAGGATATTCAGCTCCTTGTATCTTGTGTTGTGCATCATCAGACTGACCCAAAACAGAGAGATCACCTCAGAAAGACAACCCGAAGACCAGAACCAGTACAAGATTTGGAGAACCCCAAATCAATGATCCTGAAACATCAACCAACTCTTAAAGAATGAGGAACAGAGAATAGATCAGAGTGATGCTGAAAAAGCACAGCAGGTCTTTCTTGATAAAGGGCTTTTGCCCGAAACATCGATTTTCCTGCTCCCCGGATACTGCCTGACCTACTGTGCTTTTCCCGCACCACTCTAATCTAAACTCTGGTTTCCAGCATCTGCAGTCCTCACTTTGGCCAAGAATGAGGAACAGCCTGTCCAGCCTGAAAGAATGAGTATTACCTGTCCTTTCAGGCAAACAGTTTAAATACAATGATAGGGACCCATAGATATGGTGTAGTGAATCCTCAGAATTCTCAGCATCTGCAATCCTTGTTTTTACCCATTCTGGGAGTGTAGTCAGACCTTGTGAATTGGCAACAGATCATACTGCTTTTTGAGTACTGATTTGTGGAGCACTTCTTTGGGAATTCATCTAAGATGCTGAGATACATATTGTTCATTTGACAACTAATTTCAGCAAAACAGCACAAAAATATTGAACAATGGGCCTCTTGCTGAGATGTTTGTATTAGCGATAGTCACATGTGAGGTGCTAAGACTGGAGGTTGGCTACCGTGGTGCCACTATTTAAGAAAGGTGGTAAGGACAAGCCAGCGCAAGTTGTTGGAGGGAATGCTGAGGGATAGGATGTACATGCATTTGGAAAGGCAAGGACTAATTAGCAATAGTCAACATGGCTTTGTGCGTGAGAAATCATGTCTCACAAACTTGATTGAGTTTTTTGAAGAAGTGACAAAGAGGATTCATGAGGGCAGAACAGTAAATGTTATCTGCATGGACTTCAGCAAGACGCTCAACAAGGTTCCCCACGGGAGACTGGTTGGCAAGGTTAGATCTCATGGAATACAGGGAGAACAAACCATTGGGATACAGAACTGACTCAAAAGTAGAAGACAGAGGGTGGTGGTGGGGGGTTGTTTTGCAGACTGGAGGCGTGTGACCAATAGAGTTGCCACAAGGATCGGTGCCGAGTCCACTACTTTTCATCATTTATATAAATTATTTGGATGTGAGTATAAGAGGTATAGTTAGTAAGTTTGCAGATGACATCAAAATTGGACAGCAAAGAAGGTTGCCTTTGATTACAATGGGATCTTGATCTGATGAGCCAATGAACTGAGGAGTGGCAGATGGAGTTTAGTTTAGATAAATGTGAGGTGCTGCATTTTGGGAAAGCAAATCTTAGCAGGACTTATAAACTTAATGGTAAAGTCCTAGGGAGTGTTCCTGAACAAAGAGGCCTTGGAGTGCAGCTTCATAGCTCTTGAAAGTAGAGTCATAGTTAGATAGGATAGTGAAGAAGGCATTTGGTATGTCTTCCTTTATTGGTCAGAAGGAGTACAGGAGTTGGGAGGTAATGATGTGGCTGTACAGAATGTTGGAAAGGGCACCTTTGGAATATTCCTATCGGAAGGATGTTGTGAAACTTGAAAAGGTTCAGAAAAGATTTACAAGGATTTTGCCAGGGTTATGGATTTGAGCTATAAGGAGAGGTTGAATCGGCTAGCGCTGTTTTCCCTGGAACGTCAGAGGCCGAGGGGTAATCTCGTAGAGGTTTGTAAAATCATGAGGGGCATTGACTATGTAAATAGACAAGGTCTTTTCCCTGGGGTGGTGGAGTCTAGAACTAGAGGGCATAGGTTTAGGGTGAGAGAGGAAAGATATAAAAGTTACCTAAGAGCTATCTTTTTCACGCAGAGGTTGGTGCATGTATGGAATGGGCAGCCAGAGGAAGTGGTGGAGGCTGGTACAATTTCATTTTAAAAGGCATCTGGATGGGGTATTTGAACAGGAAGGATTTAGAGGGATATTGGGCAGGATGCTGGCAGGTGGGACTAGATTGAGTTGGGATATCTGGTCGGCATGGCTGAGTGGCCTGAAGGGTCTCTTTCCGTGCTGTACATCTCTATGACTTATGACTCTAATACCTTTACTTCTTGTACCATTGATACTTCTGAGCCATTGAGAATTGTAAAAGAGTTCCTTGTATCTCTCAAAAACTCAACAAGTTTAGTTATTCTATATTCACACATTTGCAAAGGAATCTTGCCTCTGTTTCACCATTTAAAAACATATTCTTGGAAGGGTCCCTGTCCAATTCCATAATCCCCTTATCATTTCAACACATGCTGCTTAATATGTCTCGGTGTTTTATGCTAATTCATTCTCATTTTAGCATTAATATTCCGTCAGCAACACTCAATGTGTTTCAGTTTCACAACACCAAACTAAACAACCATTACTTATGTAAAGAATTTGTCTTTCCTTTTGCAAATTGCTAAGTTCAGCTGTGTGATTATTCAACGTGAAATCTGATTTTACAGATCAGCATATTGCAGATGGTGATCTGGTTGGTTAAGCAGGTGAATGCTTTATAAGTGGCAGCTGTGTATCACCAGATCTTGATAGGATCTTGATGGAGTGTTGTCAAAATACAGAGGAATAAGGACTCGTAATTTGTTCTCTAATCTACTCTGTTTACAATTTTCACACAGAGAAAAGTGATGCAAAGCAGATTTTTCTTGGAATTCTTCTATGGGTTGTGAGTGTCACAAACTAAGCCAGTATTTGTTGCTCATGTATAATCCTTTGAGCAGGTGGTTGAGTTCTGTCTTTTTTAAACCTCTGCTGTCTAACTGGTGTGTATACCTACATAGCTGTAAGGAAGGGAGTTCCAGAGTTTTGACTCGGGGCCAGTGAAGGAACTGTGATATAGTTCCAAGGCAGGATTGCGTGTGGCATGGTTGGGAATTTGCAAGTAGCTGGATTTCTGTCTGTCTGTTGCAATCTAGATGATTGAAGATTTATAAGGTTTGTATTGGGAATGAAAACTTCGACAGAAAACTGTAGTTGCTGCAGCAACTACATATAGTCTATGAAGGAAGCCTAAAATAGGCAATGTTGTGACACTATACCTTAAACAAAAAAATACAGGTGATACAAAAAATTTCTCTATTGATGTGGAGTCACAAGAAAGCAAATAGAAGTGCATTTGCAGGAGGGCTTACTCTCAAATAGCCCACCAAATGCATGAACATTTAAAGGGTTAGTGCTTTCCTGATTGGCCCCATTGACCATGAAGAATTCATGTTCAATTCCTGTGCTCATTTGAAATGGTGACAGCAATGCTGTAATGGACATCATCAGATTTTTTGCCTCCATTTCAAATTGTTAATGAGATATAAATTGGTCACAGTTCATGCAGCACGTCCATTTTCAAGGGTTGCTGTTGAAAATGGAGTCAAGACTGAGCTTACGTGTGATCTCTTTGAAGTCAAAAATGAAATGTCCCTAACTATCATCACTAAGGCACCAATAACATCCACTGAAGCAAAGCATCAGGGGGGAGCAACATATTTTTCTGCAGACATATGAGATAACGTGTTTTTTTTTCAGCAAGAGAGAGAGCAAGGTTATGAGAAACAAAATCAATTTTGTTTGCATTTTTTTAAGCATCTGTTTCTTCACTTAACAATATGTATTGTTCACTTTCAAAATGCTAACTCAGATTTTAATATTAAAAGGAAACATTTGCTCAGCTGTGGAGAAAGACAGGTAGAGTGGGTCTGTTTGGCTGCTCTTTCTGGGACCTCTCTCAGGCACAATAGGCCAACTAGTATTTTGCGGTGAGGTATGATTTTATGATTGGAATCTGTAACAATTTCAATCAGCATGAGGTAGTTTATCCCAATTATGCAACATACAATCAGAAAATCTCAACCACAGCAAATTGCAAGTTTGTAAAAACTCCAATTAATGACTGCATTTGTGCTGCCAGGTGGAAGCTTGTTACTTCCATTTAGGAAAGAGTGAGAGCTTTCATTGCAATAACACTAAATACTAAATTTTAAGCACACCAAAACTTAATAGCCACAAACAAAGCACAGTATGTGGTAGATCGAAATAGGACAGTAAGAAAGAAAAATTATCGTCATGTTCAATACAAATTTAAAGTAATTCAAGAGACTGTAAAAAGCTCATGATGTGGAGATGCCAGTGTTGGATTGTGGTGGACAAGGTCAGACGTCAGATAACTTGGACTGAAGCCTGGTGTCATCTGACTTCTGACCATGAATAACTCATACCTCATTGCTTCATTGTGATGAACAGGCTTCTAAATTAAAAGATACTTGTGCCCTAATTTCAAAAAAAGACAGAACTAATAAAAAGAGTGCAACAATTAAAATAAATAGATACAAAGGGATAAGAGGGTCAATTTCAGAAATGTTAGAAATCTGAAATAAAAACATTAAATGTTGGAAATACACATTGACTTTAAGGGAATGTGAAGAAATATATGGCTGGTCCCAAATGGTCACAAACCAGTGTCTGTTGGTGATTGATAGGAATGTTAAGCAGCTGACTATTACCATAAGCAATATCTGTAACTCCACGCAGTAATTTAAGGTCCCCTGGAATATATGCAATAAGTGCATTCTTTCTGTCTGCAAACTGTAATGAAACATGGACGTTTTGTTTTGCACAATGAGAGGTAAGTGAAAGCAAATCAATCCTGTATCTAACGTATTTTGATCTATCTTGTTCTGAATAGACAGTCATAGAAACACATGAGCCACTGTAAAGATATCTCTGAAGAATTGGATTAGCAAAGAAATGCCATCATTGTGAAAACATGTTTCTTTAAACATGTTTGTTGAATGGTTGGTAATTACTAACAGTAGCATTGCTTTCATTGCGTGTTATCACCTGATAATTGTAGCTTTAGATTAATTTACCTAGAGTGTGGAAGCGAGCCCTTTGGCCCAATAAGGTTATACCGACCCTCTGAAGAGTAACCCACACCCAGACCCATTTCCCTCTGACTAATGCATCTAACACAATGGGCAATTTATCATGGACAATTCACCTGACCTACATATCTTTGGACTATGGGAGGAAACTGGAGCACCTGGTGGAAACCCACAGACACGGCGAAAATGTGCAAACTCCATGCAGACATTTGCCTGAGGCTGGAATCGAACCTGAGTCCCTGGCGCTGTGAGCCACCGTGCCACCCCTATGGATACTTGGTGGTATCCACAGAAAATTGTTGTTGCAGTTTAAAAAAAACTGCTTTACAGGTTCTTGTTGAATAATTTTTTTTCTGATATGATATTATAAACTTCGTTGATTATTGGCGAGATTGAAAAATACTTTAAGCATAAACAATGAGCAGCCTGATTATTGTCCATGATTGGTTATTTCTATGTGACCACTATTTCTTTTTCAATTCAATTTGAAGAGGTATTCAGGATCCAGGAAGTTCTGGGACTAAATTTTTAAGTAGCATTTGATCAGTCCTTCCTTCAGTTTCAAAATTATGTGATATGGATTTCATAGAAACTGACAGCACAAAAGGAGACCATTAAGCTCATTCTGTCTGATGCTGGCTCTTTGAAAGACTTATTCAATTAGTTTCACTTCACACTATGAGATTTTTTTGCTTTCATTTTGCACAGTTGGCTCTTACCATAGATGTTGCCTGACCTGCACCTTTTTATATCTTTCTGTTTTTTTCTTTCCAAATCTTAACATTCGCACTGTTTGCTATTTATTTATATATTCTATTTTTTTTAAATGAAAAATCTGTTCACACATCTCAGTGGAAACAGTTTGAAACTCCAGGAAGAGAGAAAACACCTTTGAACTCGTAAAAAAACAGCAAAGATTAATTGAGCTCACACATTGGTGAGAAGTACTGGGAAAATGAATAGTGCATTATTTGAGTTATTTATGAAGAGTTAAGTTTGTTCTTGGAGTTGCTATCATTTTCATTTTTTCATTGACTTAAGCAGTAAGGTAGAGATAACAAAATAATTACAAGGTATGAGGGTTGGTAATGTAATTCATTTTTTATAGAAGTAATTTAATGGGTCATTTTACTGCATTATAAGATTGGGGTGAGATCTTATGTGACCAACTTGTAAATGACGGCCCTTTAAGAATGAACAAGTACATGCTCCAGAGATAATATTGAACAGCTTTTGCTTTCTCAATGTAATTAATGGCAGGTTTTCTACAGAAAGAGGCATTGGTTTAGAAAGAGGCATTAGTTTAGAAAGAGGCGATGGTTTAGAAAGAGGCATTGGTTTAGAAAGGAGTGAACAGATGAAGCTATATTGAATGAGAATTTATATGAATATTTACAAATATAAATCAACAGTTATGGTAGTTCGACTGGCTCCTCCTTACTGTTTCAGGAAATGCATGACAAGTAAGAAAACATGGCAGCCAAGGATTACCTTCAAGCTCATTGAGTGGAAGATAAATAAAACTTTCCTTCCTGAAGGAAATTTTGTTTTAGGAAAGGCCTGATGCCAAAGAGCTAAATCAATTTCCTGGCTCTCAAACTATGATTACCCATTGTTTCATCTAGGAATTTGAAACACAGCAACATTGGAAGAACAAAGTGGAAACATTGACTTGGGTTACCTATCTAACCAAGAGGAAATAAAACATGACCTTGGCTTTGTCTTTACTTTGAATCCGATCTTGAATCCGTGTTTTCAGAAGTGAATTTAACTAAACTGGATACCAAAGAGGGATTGCTGATTGTTACGTAAATTTTACACAGGGTTTACAGAAAAAGTTAATTTGTTGGAAGCATATGACATGTGGTCAGTGTTTTGATTCAATTTAAGGTGACAATCAACTAATCACAGTCAAATATATCATGGATTTTGATAGCCACATTAAAGATATAAATCCAGACCTTCTCGAGTATATGCTTACATTAAAAATATTACACTGTGTACAAATCTCCCCTTGGATTGACTTTTAGTTTTGACAGGGTTTCGATTTTATGGTAACGACTCATAGAGTCATAGAGGTGTACAACACAGAAACACACTCTTTGGTCCAAACCATCCATGCTGACCAGATATCCTAAATTAATCTAGTCCCATTTGCCAGCATTTAGCCCATATCCCTCTAAATCCTTGCTATTCCTATACCCATCCAGATGCTTCTTAAATGTTATAATTGTTATCAGCTTCTACCACTTCCTCTGGCAGCTCATTCCATACACGCATCACCCTCTGCATGAAAAAGTTACCCCTTAGGTCCCTTTTAAATTTTTCTCCTCTCATCCTAAACCTATGCCCTCTAGTTGTGGACTCTCCCATGCCTGAGAAAAGACCTTTTCTGTTTACCCTATGCATGCCTCTCTTGATTTTATAAACCTCTATAAGGTCACCCCTCAGCTTCTGCTGCAGGGAAAACAGCCCCAGGCTATTCAGTCTCTCCCTTTGTCTCAAACCCTCCAACCCTGGCAACATCCTTGTAAATCTTTTCTGAACCCTTTGAAGTTTCACAACATCCTTCCAATAGGAGGGCAACCAGAATTGCACATCACTTTTAGAACAAGTGACTGACGCATTGAAGAATCAATTGGGGAAACAATCTTTTCCAGTTACTTCATGTCACAAACTGAAAATTCTGTGGTGATACAGAGAATGGAGGACTCCGTGATTCCAGACTTTCAAAATCACCTTGTCATGGATGCCAATACAAAGGGGGTGTTGCTGAAAGCTGTTCTGAGGTTGGTTGTACTTTGAAATAGATTCACAGATTAACACAAAATGCTAGAGTAGAATGGCAGCCAAGTGAATAAACCCGACTATGCATGGGGAATGAATTATGAATGTTTTCAGCATGAGTCATGGTATTTTATGTGTTGGGAATGCATTTATGAATGGAATGATGCTGCTCTTTTTGGTGAGGGCAGTTATGTAAATGTTAGGCTTTGCACAACTCAAGGAAGATCCCTCAATGTTTTATTGTCACCAATATCAAAAAGATTCAGGCATCTCCATGATGCATGTGGATGAATTGCTTTGGGATGTTGCCAATGATCATTAAAAGAATATAGTTGATCCAATTAAGAAGTAACTCAGGGTTCTGGTGTTTTTAACAAAGCTGGTTTGGAGATAACGCAGGTAGATTCAGATGGAGTTTTACATCAACGTCATACTTGGAGAATGTCAAATGTTGTATCAGGTCCATACAAGAAATGCTGCTGCCTCTGAAATTGAAATGGAGTCTCACTGGACAACATGCAGACAAGGCTAAATGCAAGTTTGTATTAAGCTTTATCCAAATAGAGAATAGGTATACAGAAGTAGTCAATTTCAGACTGCATAACCAAAAAAAAAATACCAGTCGTGAAAAGTTGATAGTGATCTTGGAAGGAAATCTCAACAGTAACCTTGAGAATATGACTTTTTTTTATGTTTACACCTTTGTAAATTAGGCACAAGTCAGGAGTGTGATGGAATACTTCTCACTTGCCAAAAACACTCAAGAAGCTTGACACCATCCAGGACAAAGTAGTCTGCTTGATTGGCACCACATCCACAAGCATCCATTCCCTCCATCACCGATGCTCAGGAGCAACAGTGCGAACCATCTGCAAAATGCACTGCAAAACTTCACTAAAGATCCTGAGACAGCACCTTCCAAACCCATGACCACTTACATCTTGAAAGACATACATGGGAACACTGCCACTTGCAAGTTCCCCTCCAAGCCACTCACCGTCCTGATTTGGAGACATATCGTCGTTCCTTCAATGTCACTGGAACTAAATTCTGGAATTCCCTCCATGTGGGCATTATGGATCAACGTACAGCATGTGGAAAAGAAACCAGCTCATCACCATGAGACCATAAGGAGTGCAAATGCTGGAAGTCAAAGTCAGTAGATGTGAGGTTGGAAGAGCACATCAGGCCAGACAGCGTCCAAGGAGCAGAAAGTCAAAGTTTCGGTCCGAAACATTGACTTTCCTGCCCCTCTGATTCTCTCTGCTGTGCACTTCCAGCTTCACATCTATTAGCTCATCACCATCTTCTGAAGTGCAACTCCGGATGAGCAATTAAATGCTAGCCCATTTCCCACAAGCGAATTAAAAAATGATTTTCTTTTTTTTTCATTCCTTTCACAAATAAATAGAATTTGGCAATGTTGCAAATGATGGCCTTTTGAAGAATAAATTCTCCAGGGACAGTACAGAGCAGCTAATTCTCATTAGAGTACATGTTTAAGGGCTGGTTTTCCCCAGTGAGGGGAATTGGTTAGGAAGGGAGTATAGAGCAGAGTGGAGTTTGTTTTGGACTCAAATGTAAATACCCAGTTATGGAAGACAGATTCACTTCTGCTTCTCTAACTGGATGACTACTGGCATTCAGACTGAGAAGAGAAATTTCTTCAATCAGAGTGTAAGGAGTCTGTGGAATTCTCTACCACAGAATGCAATTGAGGCCAGAACATTGAATGTTTTGAAGAAGGAATTAGGTATAAGCAGGAAGAGGACACTGAGTTGGATGATCAATCATGATTTGCAGATGCCAGTGTTGGACTGTGTACAAAGTTAAAAATCACACAACACCAGGTTATAGTCCACAGGTTTAATTGTCAGCACACTAGCTTTCGGAGAACCGCTCCTTCATCACTATCGACACCACTAACTGATGGATTAAAGTGGAGAGGAGACAACCATCTGATGAAGGAGTGGCGCTCCTAAAGCTAGTGTGCATCAAATTAAACCTGTTGGGACCTTAACCTGGTGTTGTCTGATGATCAATCATGACTATATTGAATGGAAGAGTAGGCTTGTACGTTTAAACAGCCCACTCATGCTCCTATTTACTAGAATTATCTCGAGTTTAAATATTAATGGGGACATCGTGGCAGGAAGGGGTTTCTCAATCCATCAAGTCTGTTCTGCCATTCTTTATCATGGTGGATTGTACCTGGTTTATGCTCATATTGCTTGATGTAATTGCTAACTAGAAATCTCTCAATCTCTATCTCAAATCTACTTAATTACTGAGCTTCCTTGGTGCTCTCGTGTAAGGTTGCAAATATTCACCACCCTCTAAGTTATGATGTTCCTTGTCATCTCAAATCCTAAATAGATTGCCTTTTATTCTGTGACTGTAAACCTAGCTTGTAAATGTCATAGGTAGCGGAAATATCTTTTCTGTATCTTTCAGAATTCTGAATATTGCTATGACGGAACCTCTTGTTGTCCTCATTTACAGAGAACACAGGCTCAGTCTTCACAATCTCTCCTCTTGGACTATCTTACCATTGCACTCCCCCAATGGTAGTGCATCCTTTCCAATGGGATAAGAACAGCACACAATACTCCAGGTGCATCTTATCCATTGTTTTGTACAATTGAAACAAATCTTTATGTTCCTGCACTCAAATTCTCTTGTGATGAAGGCTAGCATGCAGGTTGCCTTCTGAATTGTTTGCTGGTGTGTTAAGAATATGTAAGAAAGGACACACACGTGGTGTTACAATGGTGTCACAATGTCTTTCTTATGATCATGTAAGGAGGGGGAATCGGCTCCCTTCTTTTTAATCCCCTCTAGGTTTACAACAAATATTTTGAAGTTTATTTTATTTCAAATTATCATTTTCAATAAAAACTTAGTTAACTCGATCAAAATGAAGGAGATCATTCTTAGAGTATTTTGGGAAAAATAAGAGGAAGTTTATTACTTTCTGGCCCAATTAAAAAAAGTACATACAAACACAACCAATATAATGAAGAGGGAGGCTGTTTAATATAAGGTTGGAAAATAGCGGATCTTCTGTTATTGGCAGAAGAGGACTAAGTAGAAAAGATGGTAAAAGTGCCAGAGCAAAGGACATAGGGAATGCAGGAGAAAAATTTTAAAAAGGATACGGGGGCAACTTTTTCTAACACAAAAACTGGTTCGTGTGTGGAATGAATTTCCAGAAGAAGTGGTGAATGTAGGCGCAGTTACAACACTTAGAGGTCATTTGGATAATTACATGAATAAGAAATATTTGTTGGGATATGGGCCAAGTGCAGGCAGGTGGGACTAGTTTAATTTAGGATTTTGGTCAGCATGGACTTGTTGGACTTTAGGATCCGTTCCCGTGCCCTATGACTCTCTGCTTCTGAAAAAGGTGAAGAAAAGAAATTAGGTCCACTCTGCTGAGAGCAAAGTCAACACAACATGGGAAGGTAGTCTGCTCCAGCAATTTTTGTGTTTATTTCAGATCTCCAGCATCCTTAGCATTTTGCCTTCACTGAAAATCAATTATTCACCCATCAGGTCCATATTTCCCTTTATTTTAGCTTTTGTCATTCAGTATTAAGTTTTGCCTTTTAACAATCCCCTGAAGCACCTCAGGGTGTTTTATTACATTAAAGGTGATATGTAAATGTGAATGGTTATTCCCATAATATTTCTCTCTGTCATGATGCTTATAAGTTGGTATCCAGCAGAGTATTGAAGCGCATATTTTAAAAACAAGACTTGTCGGCACAAAATTAATGCTGTCACCAGCAAAACCTGTTTTTGGTTGTTTCATCAATAATCATGTTTTAATTCAGAATTAAAGAAAATACTGGAAACAATAATCAAGTATGCGCACTAATGGTCGATGTTCAACTATTTTCTGCTGACTCACTGAGGGACAGCAATATTTGATTCAACCTTGATAAATGCAGTATCCATACAGAAAGCCATCAAGTTAATCACTCAGTGGAAAGAAAGGGAGTATAATCTGCTGCATAAATAAATAAATAGCTTGTGCTGAAAATACACACAAGATCAGTCAGCATCTATGAAAAGGGAAGCCAAGTCAATGCTTCAGCTCAGTGACCTGATTTGAGAAAAGGTCACAAACTTGAGTCATGAACTTGCTCTCTCTTTGTGCATTTCCAGCGTGTTGTTTTATTTCAGATTTCTAGCATCTGCAGCTACAGGTCAGAGTAATTTCTTTTAATTAGAATTTCCAGAAGTTACTGACTACTTAGATACATCATGTTTTGCTTCTGAGTATAAAGAATGATTAGAACATCACAGAATTTTTAAAAATGAATGATTTGAAAATGAATAATTTTGTGAAGCTGACTCACCCCACAGTTAATTAACTTTCTGTACCAATGCCATCTATAAAACCTTACTTCGAAGGTCACTTCTGCACAAAAGACTAAGCTGACAAATTGATCATGCTTTGTGTGTCTATTTCACACAGCTCTATTGAATTAGCCATTGCAAATTCCATGGTTACAGTAAGATAGAGATTGGCTATTCTGCAACATGTATTCAACCCTCAGTTCAGCAAGATCACGCATGCCCAAGTCACCAGTGTTGCTGCATACCCTGCACTTTCTTGTATGGAAGCAGCTGCAATAGCAGTCAAAAAACTCAACACCATTCAAGTCAAGAGCCCAAGGTTTAATCACCTCATCCAGCCAACTAAATACTAACTCGCTCAACCTTCAGCTAACACATGATATTGTATAGATTAAGTTACAAGGGTGAAGCAGGTGAATTATTTTGTTCTGTATTTCCATACCAGCTATTTTACAGCTTAAAACATGTTCTCAAAATATAAGCCAATATTGAAAATTTTATTTATGATGACATTACACTGTCATGCGGAAGACAACCAAAGTCATCTTCTCCTTTGCTCAGATTGTATTTTGTATTGTTCAAATATTATTACACCTGGGATTTTGAGCTCACAACATTCACCTTGGATTTTGAAGTCAGTGCCAGTGATTTTATTTGTTTTTATTCTTGTGGAAAGCAGCTCACAAAGATCGAGAGACCTTTGTAGCACAGTTTTCTACTTCGCTGATTTAAGATTGAATCTGGCGGCAATCCAAGGAGATCTCTCAGGATCCAGTAACAGTGATATCGTGGACCAGTTTAACCACCTGAAAGTTCTTGACAACTTGTCACAGACAGGAGACCAGGAAGTCAAATGTGCTACTTCCATTTACAAGACCAAAATAAATGGTTGAGCACAAGCATGAGATTATGAAGAAGCTGAAAAACCATAAATGAGCTGAAAGAAAAATGAAGTGCTTATCAAAAGAAAGAAATTTGATGGTCTACAAATGCAACATTTATTTTCAGGATCCACAAGCCTGTTCAGAGTAATTATGAACTTAGAATCATAGAATCCCTACTGTGTAGCCCAACAAGTCCACACTTACTCTCTGAAGAATGACCCATTCCCTTGTGGCACGGTGGCACAGTGGTTAGCACTGCTGCCTCACAGCGCCAGAGACCCGGGTTCAATTCCTGCCTCAGGCGACTGACTGTGTGGAGTTTGCACGTTCTCCCCGTGTCTGCGTGGGTTTCCTCCGGGTGCTCCGGTTTCCTCCCACAGTCCAAAAATGTGCAGGTTAGGTGAATTGGCCATGGTAAATTGCCCATAGTGTTAGGAAGGGGTAGATGTAGATGTAGGGGTATGGGTATGGGTGGGTTACGCTTCGGCGGGGCGGTGTGGACTTGTTGGGCCGAAGGGCCTGTTTCCACACTGTAAGTAATCTAATCTAATCTTACCCCTATTACTCTACATTTCCCCTGACTAATGTACCGAACCTACACATCCATGAGCACTATGGGCAATTCAGCATGGCCAAATCACCTAACCTGCTCATCTTTGGACTGTGGGAAGAAACCAGAGCATCTGAAGGAAACCCACACAGACATGGGGAGAATGTGAAAACTCCACACAGACAGTCACCCGAGACTAGAATCAAATCGAGGTCCCTTGCACTGTGAGACAGCAGTGTGAACCACTGAGCCACCGTGGCATCCAATACCAAACCCAAATACACCTCATTCAACAAGCTGTAAATTTTCTTAGTTTTTTTGTAAATAGCGAGATGAATAGGCCATGTTCTCAGTATACAAGTCTTGGAGACCACTTTATTCAGTGATTTCTAATTGATTGCAATCTGGCGGAACTGCAAGGAGTGTCTTGGTCCAATCTATGGGGAAACGTTGAATCTTCGAAAATGAGTTCTGGATTTGTGCATTTAACCACAGTTGCTGTTTGATTCAGTTTTAACACACTACCCTTTGAAAAACGCAGGTCATGATGGGAAATCATAATCTCATGTTTTATCAAAAGCTCACACTGAAACAAAAACAGCGCAGTGGTGTAACAGGTATATTTTATATGAGAAAATGACTATACTGACTTTCTCATCATATATATTCATAGAATTTCATCAAACATGCAGTACAGAAAGAGGCCATTCAGCATAGTAAGTTCTTGCCAGTATTTGTGCTTCAGCCTTTCCCCATGTCTCCTCAAGTCCGATAAAGCTGTTTCTGCTAGTCCTTCCTACCTCATAAGTGTATTTCGCTTTAAATGTATCTAAACTAGTCACCTCAACTATTCAGACAGCATGCAAGTAGCTTCGAAATCGACGTTTCGGGCAAAAGTCCTTCATCAGGATTCCTGATGAAGGACTTTTGCCCGAAACGTCGATTTCGAAGCTACTTGCATGCTGCCTGAAATGCTGTGCTCTTCCAGCACCACTAATCCAGAATCTGGTTTCCAGCATCTGCAGTCATTGTTTTTACCTCAACTATTCATTTTGTGCCAAATTCCACTCACTGGGTAAAGAGTTTCTCCTGAATTCCTGGCTGGATTTATTGGTAACTTTCCCAATTTTATGTATGTATTCACAATTATAGAGCACCTCTTTGGCCTTGGCTTTGGAGTGAACCTCAAATGTTACAAGCATTGAATTATAAAATTTATCTTTTGAGAAGAATCATCAAAATTAAACTTTTTTGTCAACAATTTTTGGACAATGGAAAGATAAATGGTGCTGTCAACCTATCTGTCTCCACAGGAAACAACTTGATTGATTGACTGAACCGGTAAATCAAAACAAATAACTTCAGGCCCTGCACTCCTGCCCTGACTTTGATTTCTCTTGGGATAGACAGAGATATTGCAGAGAATTGTTCTTCCTTCTACAATGGTTACAAAAATTATTCCAGCACTTGACACTCTTCACAATCCAAACATTCTCATGATTTGACAACATCTCCACAAACATAACAAGAGGCTCGTAAAACAACAATGCTGGGAGCAAGAGTCTCAAATTTTACTCAAGCCTCAGTGCTTGAGATGAGGAGGATGAAAATGCCTGCAGGCTACAAGCATACTCGAGCAATTTGGATGGCAGTTCAGACTGTAGCTTTAAAGGGCTTTATCTGGCACAAAGAAAGGCAATAATTTGTGGTTATATACAAGCTCGCTTCGACCCTAGCGTGTGTTTATCACGCTCCATGTAGCTTACCTCAAATCACACTGTTTTGCTCCAACTGTAAAAGTGGAGGTCCACAAGTTTCCTGTTCCTTCAATGTGCAAGCCTACATATCTAGTCCTCAAATAATTGCAGAATACTTATTAGTGAGTCATGTGGTATGGGTTTTGGATATTATCCGTCTTCAGTGTGAAGCAAGCAAATTCATAATTGACTTGCAACTGACCTCTGGGGCAATTGGGGATGAGCAATAAATGCTGACATAGCCAGCAACTCTCACATCTCATGAGTAAGTAAAAAGAAATTGATTTCTTTCATAAATTCAGATGAAGAATTTCTTTACTGTCTGCTCCAGACCTTCAAGCTGTACCTTCAGTAAATTCTTGGACATTTTTACACTTTCTTTTGAAATTTTTGATGCTATTCAGGATCACAATGGCCTTGGAAAATTCAGGGAATCAACGTGTTCCCAATCCCAAATAGTCTCGTCAGACAGAAATGATCTCATGGGTCAGCTCACTGTGTGAACTTGAGTTGTCTGCCTCATAATTACACAGCTTCCTTTAAACAATCAATTAGTTAAAACTGTTTCTAGCAGACATAAAGCCTGCCCTGCGCAGCTCTTAGAAGATAAGGTGAATGTTAAAACTCTCGAGCATTCACAGAAACCTCAATTGAGCTCACCTCTGCCCAAACCACTAAGAGAACTGATGCCCAATCCCCACACCCCCAATCCCCGCTCATTCACCCTGTACCCTGACGTCATTCATGTACCTTGTACCCCAACACCATTGCACCTACTCTCTACCTCAACCTCACTCATCCACTCTGCACCCCAAACCCACTTATCCATCCTGCAACCCGAACCTGCTCACCTACACTGCACCCTGACATAATCTCACCCACCCTGATACCACCTCACCCACTCTGCACACCAACATGGCTCACCCATCTCTGCATCTTCAGAAAGGTATCTGCCAGTGCATCCCTACCACTGGGAGAACAGCGGAAGCATTTGAGAGGCAGTGGGTTGTATGGTGGATGTTGGTGGGGTGAGGGGGTTGAGATTGAGGTGTGGGTGAGGGTGAGTATAGTTGTAGCAGGCAGAGTTTGTCAGGAACGTTGTCAGCGGAGATGAGTATTATTGGTACCAGAGGTGATTATAATGCAGGGGTGGTGGGGAGTTGTGGTGAGCATTATTGAGAGGCAGGTTGTTGCCCAGATGGAATGGATGACCAACTTTGTGAATTGAATTGTTTCAGGGGAGCAAGGATAGTCGGGTGGGGTGAAAGAAACTATGTCCAGAAATATTGTGTTGAGGTGGTGGGGAACATGGGATCCACTTCAATTTTAAAACAAATGAGCCAGATATTGCAATGGGCAAATAATTGTAGCATGCGTGGAGGCTCCAATGTCTATTGGGACCATCAGAATATCCCAAAACAGCTGACCTTTCACAAATTCCCTGGGCAACTGAAAATTCTCATGACCAATTTTCTTGCTTCTGAAACCCTCCAAAACTGCCCCTCAATAACAGAGATTTTGGAGGGTTTTGATATGGTTAAGCTTAATAGTTGCTCAAGGAAAAGTTACAAGTTTAAACACTTGCTCCAACACTTGTAATCATAGAATTCCTACATTTAGAAAGGAGTCATTTGGCCCATTGAGTCTGCACTGACTCTCCAAAGAGCATCCCACCCAGACCCAAAACCCATTCTACCCTCAGAACCTACATTTCCCATGGCTAACCCACCTAGCTTGCACATCCCTGGACACCATGGGCAGTTTAACGTAGTCAACCCACCTAATGTACACATCTTTAGTCTGTGGGAAGATACCAGAGCATGGAAAGGAAACCCATGCAGACACTGAGAGAATGTACAAACTCCACGCAGTCACATGAGGCTGGAATTGAACCCAGATTCCTGGTGCTAGCTATGAGCCACTGTATACTTGGGCAGTTATCATATTGAACTCCCAAAGTACGACTCCTTCCTGGTCCTAAAATGCCTCCCAAGAGATTCTCCCTGCAATCCAACCCAATGGAAGCTGACACCCTGACCTCAATACATACAAATATTACACACCATTTCCTCGATCCAACGAGCTACAACCTTCACTAGACCCACAGCACCTCCTGAAACCTGGAACAACAGATCATGCTACCTTTCCCCATCTCATCTGCCACTATCCTCAGATCTGATCTTCTCACACTACAACAGACATTCATCCACTGACCTACCACTCTCGCCCATCTGGTCTCCTACCCCAGACACTTATGTTACACATATGTCCTTTCATTGTGGCTGTTTAAATGGCTTGCTGTACTGCTGGAACTGAAATCACCCAACATCACACACCAATGCAAACAGGGCTGTAATTTCAACGACGACATTCTCCCTGCTGTCTGAGAGTTTCTCCATTGTTTTGGAAATTGCAGGTCCTGTCCAGGACCTTACATAGTGGAGGTCATCTAAATGTATGCATGTAGTTTCCTTGTTTTTGACCAGTATCCAAAATAAGATTTCCAAACCTGATAAGAATCTTTGGGTCTAACCAACTGAAGACTGGCCTCAAAGGACATGTTCTCAGTTTGTGATGGGAAGAGGCTGTGGCTTTAATAAAATTGTATTCACCATTTGGCCTCCCAGCCTGAAGGAGAAACCAATAAAACAACCAGTAATGCATGAAGTGAACTTACTGGTGCTTTATTGTCCAGAATACAAGATATGTTGGACAGATATGTGAAGTATTTCAACTGGATAAAGATCAGTAAACCTTGTCTGCATCCCAATTAAGCTCGCAGCTTCTTTGCAGAGATCATTACTTTAGAGCTCTGGTTATTCAGCTGATGCAAAGTAACACATTTTTAAAAAATCTTTTACTTCATTTAATTGAATTATCTAGGACAATGTCAATGGTAAAATATATTTCATACACACAGTGTACCTGCCTGCTTTCATTTGCTTGAGTATGTTGAATTTGGTTTTGAACATTATCACCTTCAGAAGGTCCTTAAGGAAGTGCAGAAATTGTACAAACTTCACAGAAACAGATTCACTTGATGTGCCAACACATAATTATGTGGGACAGTCACAGATAAGAGGACATCATTTCAGATGTTCCTGTTTAGCGACAGGCTGTGAACAGGTATAAAATGGGAACTGATGTGTCTATTCTTGAGCAAGAGATAAGTAATTCTTGTTGCTTATCAGCGATTTGCTGCAGAAATGGAAATATAAGCGTCCTCTTCCAATTTTGACAGCTTTCCGGAAGAAATAATTGCCAGTAGAATTTCTGTAAAAGCACTATTGTAGAGATAAGCAAAATGGAATGGTAAAAGAGCTTTGAAACTTCAAACATCGTGTGTGCAGAACCAAGTTAAGGACTAATGCTTATTGGAATCAGAGATTATAGTTAACGTGCATAGTTTATTTGGCTTCATCTTACTTTGACAAGATAGAGAAACAATTTGCTTTTCCTGACAATATGCATATTTTTGGACCACACTGGTCAAAAGATAAGTTCTAGAAAGCACTTTCATTGCTCAAAGCTTTTGCAATGGATAATAATGTGAATTAAATTTAAAAGGAAACATCTCCCACAGGTATCTATTTATGTAATTTTCCAGTTGAGAGCTGGCACAATGAACAACACTTGGAACCTTGCAAGTTTAGAGCTCACTTCATTCAGATGGCAAAGCTGAACATAATAGTTGGTAATTTTTACTGATGCCAATAAATGCCTATTTTAAAGAGGGAATAAGTTATTTGGGTTAATCCTTTTGCAAAGACAACTCCCACTCCTCTCATCATTACTCAGAACTCTCAAAAGATGCATACTCTAGATCAGACTTAAGTCAAAGCTAGTTCTCACCATCCTAGTTATGTACTTTAACCCTTATTTCAGTGAGACAGCTGCTTCATATTCTGTGATATTTCTATTTCATGCACCAGTAGTTCTTATGACTTTCTTGATGAGATTGCTTATTATTGCTCATTCCAAATTATAGATAATTTTATGCTGTGATACCATATTCAGTGGAAGTTAGTGCTGTTGTCCCAGCCCAGATTTACTTAGAATCCTGTCAATCATCATAAAGAGAAAAATTAATCCTCCAGTTTGTGTTGGCTGTAAAACCCATGTTTCTGAAAGGAAAGTACAGCTTTGTGACTTGCAAATTTTAATCTAATGAGCGAGAAATACAAATACTATTGGGTAAAATGGTGTTTGATCATTAGCTTCAATGGAGAGCAAATCTAGAGTGATATAACACCAACATTTTAACTGATCCCATCAAATTTTCTACAAGCAAAACAATTTCCCACTTCCCTCAGAGTGTCTCTCAGTCTTAACCTACTGGCACCTTTAAATAGAACATAATGAGGAGAAAATGAAGTTGTTCCGATGCCAAATGATTTCTGGGAAGGTTACACCATTAAAGCCTGTGCAAATTGGCAATAACTAGCTGTGTGAGTATGAATGCTGTTAATCAGTCTTTAACTGCAGCAGTGGATACAATAGTAAAGCTACAGCACTGACTTATTG
The DNA here is from genome assembly GCF_047496795.1 of Chiloscyllium punctatum. Taxonomy (NCBI): domain Eukaryota; kingdom Metazoa; phylum Chordata; class Chondrichthyes; order Orectolobiformes; family Hemiscylliidae; genus Chiloscyllium; species Chiloscyllium punctatum. Next base: position 66,097,705 of record NC_092761.1, on the reverse strand, counting down.
AGCTTGTCAGCTGCGTCTATTGTTTTGCAATGACAGCAGGTTGTGTTAAATTTTCTTAACCAACCATGCAGCACTCATTCAGCTCGAATATTGCACCACAAAATAATTGAATTTACCACATATTAACATTAAATATTCAGCTGTTAGCATGGAAAACATCAACATTGGCACACCAAGTGAAATTTCACGAATGTGAAAATATTCCATCTTTCAATATTCATAAATAAACAGATGCTGCAAGGCCATCAGGGGACAAGAAAGTCCGACAGCAAATCGAGCAATCATTGCCTACATATGTTTCTGCTGAAGATCAAGTAAATTTACTGGGAATTAGCCTCAAACACTTGAAGTAGACAATAATTACATGACTTAGTTAAATGCAGAATTCTAAACCAATGGAGCAGTGGGAAGACAAAAGATACAGATTAATTCAAACTGTCCCACCTTGAACTAGTTCTGGTGGTGAAATGTGGACTCCAAGGATTATAAACTAGATTCAAAGCAGTTTAAAAGTAAGAATTTTTCCATCATTATATTATGAACTTTTACTTCCGAAACACATAAATTTAATTACTTTCACTTGGCACCTTTCCAAGTCCTGTGCCACTTCAATTTACTGCTCAGTTGACCTACTATCACCAAAACATTTCCAGAATTCCTCTTTTATGGTCATGCTTTAGTGTCTGGTGAACTGGAATTCTCTTTCCCCAAAAGGGCATCGGAATGTCAGGAGTTAATGTTTTGTGTCTGGTGACACTTCATCAGAACTGTTAGTCACTGGACTTGAAATGTGAATCTTGCTTTCTTCACACAGATATTGCTGAGTTTCACCAAAAACTTGTGATTTTTCTTTGAGATCTCCAGCGGCCACTTATAGAAATGTGAGACTTAGGAGCAGCAGTTGGTCACTTAGTTCTTGAGCTTGGTCCACCATTCAACAGGAGCATGGCTGATCTGCTTGTGGTTTGAAGTCCAATTTCCTGGCAGTACCCCCTTTTTGGGCAAAAAGCTTTGTAACTCTAGGACAACCTGGCAATAATGTCACAGAATTGCTCCTTACCGAACATAAATAGCAACATGGCAGGAGTTAAGAAGAGCTGATTTCCCTGGAACATCAAAGGTTGAGGGATGACCTTACAGACATTTATAAAATCATGAGGGGCATGGGTAGGGTAAATAGACAAGGTCTTTTCCGTGGGGTGGGGGAGTACAGAACTAGAGGGCATAGGTTTAAGGTGAGGGGAAAGATTTGAAAAAGACCTCAGGGGCAACTTTTTCACGCAGAGGATGGTGCGTACATGGAATGACCCGCCAGAGGAAGTGGCGAAGGCTGGTAAAATTACAACATTTAAAAGGCATCTGGATGGGTATCTGAATAGGTTGGGTTTAGAGGGATATGGGCCAAGTGCTGGCAAATGGGATTGTCTGGCCTGAACTGGACTGAAGGGTCTTTTTCTGTGCTATATGTCTCTAACAGGAAGAGAGAAACACTTGGAAAGCAAGGCAGAAGGTGAAAGTCCAGCTATGTGAATATTAGAAACACAGAGAGAATCATGTATAGTTGACAAACTGACACATTAAGCCTGGTATATCTCTGAATACCATATGCTGTAGGATTTAGTCTTTATAGGTGATAACATTTGTCATAAAGAAACTAAAGCCTGAAGACAATTCTTGACCTTGCAAACAGTCTGTGCTGGCATAAAACCATGTGACAGAAGATTAATAACCCTGGCCTCCCTTGTTCATCAAAAATCTATCCAACTCTGTCTTGAATGGTTTCAGTGACATAGATTCCATTTCTCTCAAGGAACAGAATCTAAACTCGAACAAATGTTTTCCAAAGTTTCTTTTAAAAATAGAACCTTTTATCCTTGAAACCACTTCACTCATTTTAACTTTCATCACAAAAGGAAACATCCTCCAGTGATCCACCACATCCAAACTCTTCAAGATCTTACATGTTCCAATAAAATCACTTTTTGTTCTCCTAAATTGGAATTGCAATGGGCCTTACAATAGCATTCTGGTTTGCAATCAGTTATTTTGAGATTTTTAAGTGAACTCCTAGATCCCTCATTCTGGAGACTGGACTTATTTAGGGAATGTGCAATGAAGAGGCTGTAAACAGGTATTTCAGGGCAAAAAAACATTGCTGTGTTTATTTTAACACAAAAGGTAAGTTATAACACGTGTTTCTTCAACAAGAATTGGCTTTAACGCAATTGAAGCATTTAGACTGTTATTTTAGAACACGAATTTTCCTTACCTGTATTGGCTACAACACAATTCCAGCCACATTAGTTTAAATGGTGAGCTATTGTGTGATTTTCTTATCATGCGAGATTGCACAATAACCGATTTATCACTTTATAGACAGAACCTACTGTACAAGAAAAATAGGTAAATGTAATAAACAAGGAAATTGACACAATTAATTGTGCAGAGAACAGTCGTACTATTATTAAATACACTATTGAATAGATAACCAATATAAAAACACCAACCCACACATACACAAAAGAAACAAGTGCTTAATTTCAGACTCTTTAATCAGAATTCCTTGGGGTCCCAATGCAATGTCAGCACCCACCTTCCCCTCCTTGCTGGCTAGCTTAGAATTTTGGCATCTCAGGTTATGCTGACCACTCAAAACAGGGTTTTGAAGTGTGCCCAGTTGCTGAGGTTCTTGTCATTGGTTCTCATAGTTCAGAACAGGCCTGTGTCGCGTAGCTCTTGTTCGGGAAGCTCTGATTGGATTTCTCCTCTTGGATGCCTTTTGTTCTGATGAGGCCCTTGGTTTGTGTTCCATTTCTTGTGTCTCAGTTCAGTATCTGTGTTTCTTGGATCGGAAGCTGCTTGTTGGGGATGGAAGCCTGTGGGGAAGCTGTTTGTGCGGAAGCTCGCTGTTGAATTTGGCTATCCCCTCAGGTCAGATCGGGACTGGCACTTCTACAGACTGTGTGCCCCATTATTTCCCCTCAAACCTGCAGTTTTCTTTAAGCTCTTCTGAAGTCAATTGGCTTTCCAGTTATTAGAGAATGTGTGAATGGGTTTTGATTGAGGTTGAATGTCCAGTATCTCTGGAGGCCCCATACTGTCTGCATTGTCTAGCCTGAGGTATAAAAGCTGTTTTGGGTTAGGGTGTGCTGGTGTCAGTTGATTTCTCTTTTAGAGAGGAGGTGTAAATCTGGATTTCAGGCTGAACAATAATCCCAGCCAGCAGTCTCCATTCCAAGGCTTTGCTGGCTGTAAATTTCCCGCAGACTCATTCCAACTTTCATTTACTTCTTAAATGTTTTGAAACAAAGTTTGTGAGAAGATTTGTAGCTCGGGTGCTCATTGTTGTGGTTCTGTTTGCCGAGTTGGGAATTTGTGTTGCAGACATTTCGTCCCCTGTCTAGGTGACATCATCAGTGCTTGGGAGCCTCCTGTGAAGTGTTTCTGTGTTGTTTCCTCCGGCATTTATAGTGGTTTGTCTCTGCCGCTTCCGGTTGTCAGTTCCAGCTGTCCGTTGCAGTGGTCGGTATATTGGGTCCAGGCCGATGTGCTAATTGATTGAACCTGTGGATGAGTGCCATGCCTCTAGGAATTCTCTGGCTGTTCTCTGTTTGGCTTGTCCTATAATAGTAGTGTTGGCCCAGTCGAACTCATGTTGCTTGCCATCTGTGTGTGTGGCTACTAAGGATAGCTGGTCATGTCGATTTGTGGCTAGTTGGTGTTCATGGATGCGACTCGTTAGCTGTCTTCCTGTTTGTCCTATGTAGTGTTTTGTGCAGTCCTTGCATGGGATTTTGTACACTACATTGGTTTTGCTCATGCTGGGTATCAGGTCCTTCGTTCTGGTGAGTTGTTGTCTGAGAGTGACTGTTGGTTTGTGTGCTGTTATGAGTCCTAGTGGTCGCAGTAGTCTGGCTGTCAGTTCGGAAATGCTCTTGAAGTATGGTAGTGTGGCTAGTCCTTTTGACTGTGGCATGTCCTCATTCTGTTGTCTTTCCCTTAGGCATCTGTTGATGAAATTGCGGGGGTATCTATTTTGGCAAATACATTGTATAATACATTGGCGAATACATTGAAGAAGTCACTGTTCAAAAGGGCCACAACACACTGCAGCACACCAGAACTACAAAAAGAGAAGAACACCTATACAATGTATTTGCCAAAAAAGGATACCCCTGCAATTTCATCAACAGATGCCTAAGGGAAAGACAACATGCCACAGCCTAAAAAACACTACATAAGACAAACAGGAAGACAGCTAACGGTCCACATCCATGAACACCAACTAGCCACGAAACGACACGACCAGCTATCCTTAGTAGCCACACACTCAGATGACAAGCAACATGAGTTCGACTGGGCCAACACTACTATTATAGGACAAGCCAAACAGAGAACAGCCAGGGAATTCCTAGAGGCATGGTACTCATCCACAGATTCAATCAATAAGCACATCGACCTGGACCCAATATACCGACCACTGCAACGGACAGCTGGAACTGACAACTGGAAGTGGCAGAGACAAACCACTATAAATGCCGGAGGAAACATCACAGAAGCGCTTCACAGGAGGCTCCCAAGCACTGAGGATGTCACCTAGACAGGGGACGAAACGTCTGCAACACAAATTCCCAGCTCGGCGAACAGAATCACAACAGTTTTGAAACATCCAGAGTTTTGTTTAGTATTTTAGATATTTGGGATTTTTGCTGAATCCCACATTACCTCTCTAACTTTTCCTCATGGGGTAAGTGTTTCATCCCAGAAATAAAGTGGGTGAACCTTCTCTGCTTTTAATGCAAATATATTATTTTCCAAAGAAGGAGGTCAAAACTGCAGAAAACTTCAGATGTGGTATCATCTAATCCCAACAAAACTGCAGTAAGACTACTTGGAGATTTCATTCCCCTTGTAATGATTGCTTTCCAAGTCATGCACTGATCTTGCGGATTATGTTTCTGTAATTCAGAAATCAGGATGCACAGATACTTTGGCAGTATTGGTTAATTAACAAGTTCACCAATATGACCAAGTACTGATGAACTGATCATTTACTTTTAATTTTTTAGTGATAAAAATCTATTGCCATGTTTGCTTACATAAAAAGGGAGTCTGTGTTATAATGATTTTTGAGTGTTGAGGGTCTTATACAACCGCAGATTATTTTTCTTTCTTCTTACTAAAGACTAGCCAACACCCCTTCAGCTAACTAGCATTTACATGAAAAATTCACACAGCACGTTGAGTGGATGAACCTGACATCAAAAATCTACAAAGATATATCTATACATTTGATTGTCCAATTATTTCAACTGACAAGAATTGAATAATATCAAAAGTGCAACCCAATCTGAGGGATAGACATGTGTCACTAATGTATGTACAACTTAAAACTCATAGATGCTGAATATAATCAGATCAACATAAGTCACATTCATGACTGGCTCATGCTTTGGACTTTGTAAGTGTATTTTGTCACAGCACAATTCAACATGCTGCCATAATATGTTTTCATAAGGAGACAAGTGCAAAGTTCAGTGGTTTAACAGTGTGTTTTGACACTCTTATCAATTCAATTTATATGCATTATACCAACTGTACAGGTTCAAACCTATCATTAGTTGCAGAATAAAAACACATTCAGACAATTTCAGGGAATTATTTTTAAGCAAATGCATTGATGAGAGGGTGGGTTGTTGGAAATAGACCTGAATCATTCTTTAACCATCATATACAAATATTTTTACAGAGGGTTAAATTATGTCAGCTGTCACTCTCCCTCAAAGGCAGGATAGATGTATTCATGCCTTAAACATAACCTTGAAGAACAGATAGCTTTCCTTTTATTACAAATTCATTCAGCCTCCAAAATCCACGCTTCGGCATTGATTTCTTTCCTGTAATATCAATATTTATAGCACCTCATGGTAATTCAACATTGTCTGAAAGTTTGCAGAGCTTCACGGTTTCACTGGCCCTGTGAGCAACAATACAATATCTCCACCATAATATCGTTCGAGCTAAGTTTCCACTTGGGAGATGCTTAATATACAGCCACTCAGTTCTGAAGAGAGGTGAATTAAAATGTGCAACATACTGAGAAATATATTTTAAATAAGCCAACCACTTACATTAAACTAATGAAACAAAAAAAAAACACAAGAGGTAAAGATTATGTTACATTGATCACTAGTGACTCTATTCAAAGGACAAAATTGTGATTTTTCTGGCACTGAACGTTTTTGTCTCTGTTGTTTACAAAAACAATACAATATAGTCTTTAGAGTGGAAATAATAAACAAAGTTTTCTGTAAAACCTCAAAGAATCTCAAGGCAGCTGAGAGCAGTCAATTAACAGGCAGGCTTGGACTCCACTCAGTTATAATTGGGTTCAGTTTAGGTGTAGCCAATAGTCAGACAGCGATTTTGTCCAAGGTCCCCTGGTTCAAATGATACATTTGTTCAATCCAAAATGGAATTGATGATAGCAGTTCAATCAGAGAGGCTAAAAGCTGGACTTGCTTAGTTCCAATACTTTAGAATCACCATTTTTTTTCTCAGGTAATGTATGAATTTATTTAAAGCCCAATAAAGATATCCAAGCTCAAGCAGTTTCTTAGCATTCTGGTTTGCAATATTTCACAGTCAATGCCATTAAGTTTACTAAGCAATAAATATGAACACCAACTCTACATGCTGCCAATTCTACACTAATTGACTATCCATTAAACAATTTAATGGCTCCACTACAAGTACCATACACGGTAAAGATACATTTGGAATTCATTACTGACTGCTTTAAAGCAACTCTCAGTGAAACCCACAGGAATCAGAATAAAAGCTCATTAAGTATTAACAGTCCACCAGAATTATTGAAGACAATATTATGCAGGTATTAGTCACTGTCAGGATTACTCTGGTGAGTACTGCTGCTGACAATTAGTATTAATGTTATACAGAACATAATGCTATACTGGTCTAACAGATCTATTTGGAAACAAATAACTTGGTTGCATTCTTTATCCAAATCTCCCCAGTGCAAGATTGGGGTTTAAGCATGTCTTCTTATTTTCTCACACTTAAGAACATATCCTGCATATCCAAGTCACCTTTGATTCTTGGCAATGGATTGATACATTGTATTCATAATACGTTCAAGATTTATGTTTATTCTTCATCTCAAAGAGAATACCTGTCAATCTTTCACATGTTTCATTGGATATTAATCTGCTACAATGAAGACCAACGGAATGCCACCCAGATTGAGGGAGGATGTGTGTGTACAAGTATAAATTTGTATTGAAGACAACTTGAAATTAGAGCTGAAAATGTGTTGCTGGAAAAGCGCAGCAGGTCAGGCAGCATCCAAGGAGCAGAAGAATCGACGTTTCGGGCATGAGCCCTTCTTCAGGAATGAGGAAAGTGTATCCAGCAGGCTAAGATAAAAGGTAGGGAGGAGGGACTTGGGGGAGGGGTGTTGGAAATTAGGCAAGTGTGCATTTGTAGATGTTGGCAACACTGGAGTTTTATTGTTTGGTAGAAAGCAGATACCCAAAAATGAAGTTGGTTTGAATTAAACACCGTAACTGGATTTTTAGCCTACATAGGCACACAATTCTACATAGGTTCCAAGACTCCATAGCATCAGGTCCAGATTTTCCAGGTGCAGCAGGAGGAGCTACCCACAAGAAGCAGGTAGCCAGTTAACCCATTAAGACTAAATGTGAATGGAGGCAGACTGTGATTTGTCACTTAGTCTTTATGGGCGGCACGGTGGCACAGTGGTTAGCACTGCTACCTCACAGCGCCAGAGACCCGGGTTCAATTCCCGCCTCAGGTGACTCTCTGTGTGGAGTTTGCACATTCTCCCCGTGTCTGCGTGGGTTTCCTCCGGGTGCTCCGGTTTCCTTCCACAATCCAAAAATATGCAGGTCAGGTGAATTGACCATGCTAAATTGTCCGTAGTGTTAGGTGAAGGGGTAAATGTAGGAGTATGGGTCTGGGTGGTATACGCTTCGGCGGGTCGGTGTGGACTTGTTGGGCCGAAGGGCCTGTTTCCACACTGTAAGTAATCTAATCTCGTCTCCAGGTCTCATATGAGTAAAATGTTTAACTGCAAGGTTTTTAAAAACATCAGTCAGATTCTAAAACTAATTTCTTCAAACCTATTCAAAACTCTGCACTGCCACAGCACTGAGGCCTCAAACAAAAAATGATATCCTCTGCAACTTAAACCAATGTATGTTCACCCTCATCATCTCTCTCTCATCCCTTAAGTCTCACACTACAATACAAAAGCACCCTCATGATACTGTGATACGAAAAGCACCTGAACTCATCAGACACTCTGAGATCCAGTTTTAGTAAAGTTGAGTGATTCAGCTTCATTGCTTGTAATGTTTCATCAAATTCATGCAAAATTCTTGACAGAGGGGAAGCCTTTTTTGCTACAAATGTGACATTCTTTTCAACATTTCAATAGAAGGATCATACAGACTAGAAATTACTGCAGTATTAATCATTTCTTAGTTGCTCCCCTTTTAAATCTTGCTCCTCTCACCTTAAATTTATGTCGTCTACTTTTACACTCCCTTACATTAGGGAAAAGTCCTTTGCTATTCACCTTATCAATACCCCTTATCATTTTATAAACTTCGATAAGGTTGCTCCTCAACCTCCTAAACTCCTGTGAAAAAAAGTCATAGCCTACCCAATATCTCCTTTTGACTCAAATACTTCATACCTGGCAACATCCTGGTAAATCTTTTCTGAACCCTCTCCAACTTAATAATATCCTTCCTATAACAGGGTGATCAGAACTGTATATGGTACTCCAAAGGTAGCTTTACCAATGTGCTATACAGCTGCAACAGGATGTCCCAATCCCGAAGTTCAGTGGTCTGAGCAATGAAGGCAAACGTGTCAAATGCCTTCTTTACCTGTGATGCAGCTTTCAAAGAACTGTGTAACTGAATCCCTTGGTCTCTCTGTTCAATGACACTCCCTAGGCCCCTGGCATTAACTGTGTAACTCTTGCTCTCGTTTGTTGTACCAAAGTGCCAAGAAAGTGGTAGATGTAGGTACAGTTACAACATTTAGATACGTGAATAGAAAAGGTTCAGAGGAATATGGGTCAACCACAGACAAATGGGACTGGTTTAATTTGGGGAACTTGGTCAGCATGGACAAGTTGGTTTGAAGGGGCAGTTTCCATGTGATTCTATGACTAGACCGCCTCAATTCTACTTCTCACACATTACAGGGAATAAATGCACATCTTACAGATCCTTACATATTATTGTGTGTGTTGGACAATAATGCAATCACAGATTCTTCCCGACTGCTGTCGTTGAAGACACTATCTTTATTTCTGTTTTATCTCTTGAGCTTTTTTAACTTTTTAAGATTTTTGCATAAACAGCTGTAATAACAGACACCTCAAGCATTGCTTTTCTTTGATCATATGGTATTAAAATCACACCTGAGAGCTTGGGTTCAAGATGACCTTTCAAGGATAAGACAAGGGTAAGGACAGTCTTCAAGCTTGGGCTTCTGTGGAACTCGATTTATTGCATGTTAACAATATATACATGATGATACTGGATATTTTGATCTTAGAGCTAATGCTTACATTACTAAGAGAGTGTTACCTACATGTACTCCTCTCTTCACTCAAGCTTAACTCTGTTTGCACTGTGTGAAGTAATTCTGACATCATTCCTCAGATGCTCCTATTTCCTGAAGTCTTTAAACAACATTTGTCTCAAAACTTTCTTTTCTCATATAAATATTGATTAAGAAAAAAAAATTATAAAGACTCAAATGAGTTACTTAGGTTAATACATTTTATGTTTACTGCACATTTTGTCCTTATCTTTCCTACCTCTCCCCAAGTCATTGACTTGATGCATAGATTTCAATCCGTGGCTCAGGAAAGTTTATGACAAATTAGAGAAACATAAAAATTAAAATTGGTGAGCTTCTCTTTTCTTACTGGCTTTCATTGAATCAGAGCTAGCATGATCTTCAGCACTGAACAGTCAATACTTGCTGCATTGAAGTGACAATGGGAATATATGGGGAAGTCAAGCTGTCTCATCTTCTGCCTTCGTAACATATTGATCAGGTAATGGTTTTACTTGTTTGACAAAAATATAGTGTGGGCAGCTATTGCTTATCTATTGGTAGTTGTTGTTCATATGAAGAGACTTTTACGATCGCAGTATTAATTTGTTCTTCAATTACGTGTTCCAAGGCATAAACATATATGTTGGCTTAAATATGACTTGGATTGAGGTGCTGTTCAGACTGTAGTATATCTTTGAGGAGTAATGACTTTTCCGAGGCCAGACAGTTTTGTTTTTGTTGATATGGAGTTTTGGAATTACCTCCAGAAAAGATACTGTGGTGTAAGATTGTTCAGAAATTTGCAGTAATGGTGTCAAATATAGTATATTTTTTGTTCCATTGAATAAATAGTATAAAGCTGGTAAGCTAAATAGTATAAAGCTAGACAGCTAAAAATGTTAACTTTATGGGAAAGGAACCTAGATTTTCAGCTTTTTCTGTCACAGATCAAATCTGTTAGGGCGCCCTGTACTCAGCCTCTTCTCGTGGAATACTTGATACAAATTACCCTCTTGGCTACTGGTGGACTTCTTTTGCTCTCGCTGTTTTTTCTTTCTCCTTGAAAGCTTGTGTTCCCTATTACTGATTACTAAAAACAGCTTTCATTGACTTATTTATTTTGGTCACTTATCTGCAGGAGTTTTCTTTTGTTCAGAAATTCTTCCTTCGTAGTAGCTGTTCAACTCTGTGCCTTTACTGACAACTCACTGGTCTTAAGGTTGAATCAAAAGTTAGTTGAAAGAGTGATTTTTTTTTTCTTCTTCTTTTAGCTATTTTCTTCTCCAGATGATTCCAGGTTTGTTTTTTTTTATCCTTGTGACTGCCACAATTTTTGAGATAGGGCACTCGTCATGTGGGTTTGGGGCCACTGCAAAGAGTTTGAGTTTAAGACAGATTGATTAATCAGAAGGCAAGGTCAAGAATGGACTTTAAGATGAGACTTTCATAGAACTCTACTTATTGAACTGTATGCACTATTATAGACTACAGTGGTTCAAGAAGGCAGCTCACCACCATCTTCTGAAGGGCATTTAGGGATGGATAATAAATGCTGGCCCAGCCAGTGACACCCATATTTCACAAGTAAGTATTTTAAAAATTGCATGTTCATACTATAGACAATTATACATGGTAATCTGAGGTGTCCTGGATTCAGAAATTATTGCTACCTTATACAAAGAGTGCTATTTACATACTTTACTCCTTTCGTTTGATGTGAACTTTAAAATTAGATTGGCTTAGAACTCTACTTATTAATTCCCCGCAGAAACATCATCAACACCTGACAACATTGTAATGTTTCTCTCGGGTCATTAAGCCATAAATCCTATCAGAAGGATGTTGTGAAACTTGAAAGGGTTCCGAAAAAAATTTACAATGTTGCCAGGGTTGGAAGATTTGAGTTATAGGGAGAGGCTAAACAGGCTGGGGCTGTTTTCCCTAGAGCGTTTGAGGCTGAGGGGTGACCTTATTGAAGTTTATAAAATCATGACAGGCATGGATAGGGTAAATAGACAAACATTTTTCCCTGGGGTGGGGGAGTCCAGAAATAGAAGACAGTGGTTTAGGGAGAGAGGGAAAGATTTAAAAGGGACCTAAGATCTAACCTTTTCACACAGAGGGTGGTGCATGTATGGAATGAGCTGCCAGAGGAAGTGGTGGAGGCTGGTACAATGGCAACATTTAAAAGACATCTGGATGGGTATATGAATAGGAAAGGTATGGAGGGATATGAGCCAAGTGCTGGTAAATGGGACTAGATTTGGTTAGGTTCACGAGGTCAATTCCTGGAATGGCAGGATTGCCTTACACTGAAAGACTGAAGCGACTGGGCTTGTATACCCTTGAGTTTAGAAGACTGAGAGGGGATCTGATTGAAATGTATAGGATTATGAAAGGATTGGACACTCTGGCAGGAGGAAACATATTTCCGCTGATGGGGGACACAACTTAAAAATACGGGGTAGACCATTTAGGACAGAGATGAGGAGAAACTACTTCACCCACAGAGTAGTGGCTGTGTGGAATGCTCTGCCCCAGAGGGCAGTGGAGGCCCAGTCTCTGGATTCATTTAAGAAAGAATTGGATAGAGCTCTTAAAGATAGTGGAGTCAAGGGTTATGGAGATAAGGCTGGAACAGGATACTGATTGGGAATGATCAGCCATGATCATATTGAATGGCGGTGCAGGCTCGAAGGGCTGAATGGCCTACTCCTGCATCTATTGTCTATTGTCTATTGTCTATTGATATCAGCTTGGCATGGATGAATTGGACCGAAAGGTCTGTTTCCGTGCTGTACTTCTCTATGATGCAATGACAACAAATTCAGTTTATACAAATAGAAGTGATGGAGAACAGAGAGAAAAGAAAACGATCTTAATACATTTTGAATCTTTACTCATTTTAGTTCTCTCATAATGGGAGATTTATCAGTTGAAATAAAATGTGCGCATTGTCCAATCTTTTTCAATATTTTTGTCAACAGTCTATGAAGGAATCCGTAGAACAGCACGGTGGCTCAGCCAGGACAGAATGGTGGCTTAGTGGTTCGCACTGCTGCCTCACATTGCCAGGAGCCTGGGCTTGATTTCAGCCTTGGGAGACTATCTGCATGGAGTTTTCACATTTCTCCCAGCGGCTGCGTGAGTTTCCTCCCACGATCCAAAGATATGCAGGTTAGGTGGATTGGCTATGCTAAATTATCATAGTGTTCAGGGATGCCTAGGCTAGGTGTATTAGTGAGGGGAAATGTCGAGTAATAGGGTAGGGGAATGAGTCTGGGTGGGTTACTCTTTGGAGGGTCAGTGTGGACTTGTTGAGCCAAATGGCCTGTTTCCCCATGTAGGGATTGTATGATTTAATTTCCATTTGTTTGACTTGGATTTTTAAAAAATCACAATTAATTCTTAGAAAGCTTCTGATCCAAATACCTTTGTCTCTGCAAAATCATGGTAGTTTCATTTTATTTGGATTACTGAAATAATCAGCTCATCATAATAGCTCCTGCCTGCTGGTCAGTGGCACACATTAAGGTGATATTAATCCTGTCTCTCCAATGTTCACTGGTGTAATTAGGTTTCATATTCTGGCTTTTGTGTGCTGCACAATACACTTCAAAAAATGGAGGTATATCAGAACTCCCATTACATGCATAATGATTAATGCTTAGCAACTGAAATTATGAGCAAATGCTCTCTGTGCGCCTATAAATCTACTTTGGAGTATTCCAGGCTCTCTGTGGATTTGACTGTATTTTAATTTAAGGGAAAGATTTATTAACAGGTTATTATAAATCATATTCTCAGAATATAGAACACTGGGGCACCTGCATGTCAGCTAGTGCCCAGTTACTCTAGTCTTGAAAACACCAAGTAACAGATTGGAATCAAGAGACTGCTTTTTAAGAATTTACAATCCAGCATTCTTAAAATGTTATGCTTGAAGGTCCACTCATACAGGTTCGACACAGGATATTTATTGGATAGTAATTGGTCGTGTTACCCTTCCTAAACAGCCTTACTTACACTTTTGCTTACACTTCAGTGCTCGGACACTAGACCACAGCACAAGATAATTGAGTCGTGAAGTTGTTGTGAACTATTGCAAACAAAGCAGTAACTCAGCATTTCTCCTTGATATGATCGATACAACATCCCCATCATTGTCAAAACTATGAGGAATGAATTAGTCATTCACCGCATTATGATTTTCTAGTTTTCTGAGCAGGATCGTTTTTCTTATTCGAACTCCGCCTCCGTTCAGTGAAACCAACCATTTCCAATCACTCCAACAGCATCTTGGGTGATTTATATCGTGAACAATTCAAAGTAAAACTACTTTCACCTGAAAGCAAACAAGCAGCATGGAGATGTGCTTCCTTCCCTCCTGCTGCTCTATCGAGGACATTCCAGCATTAGCTAGTTTCAGAGACATGGAAGTGGAGCCAAGGTGCACTGGGGAAAGACCACGGTCTGAGGTCTTCCTGCTGAAGTTAAATGGGGATCCGTTCAGTTGTCAGACCATTCTAATGTCTCAATGCATGTAAATATAGTCTTGCATGTGTAAGAGATGGCTTTGGTTTCTTTGGATAAAGTCAAGCTCCAATGTTTGTTTGTTTGTGTGATATGCTACTTGTACAGAACCGAGCTGTATTTGTGACTATATACATATACAATTTTTTTTTAATGAATGAAGTACATTTGAAATAAAAGTGAAAGGTAAGTGACTTTCCTCGTTGTCTGCACCTAAACTGTCATCAACAAAAATGGATAGCAGTGAATGTAAACCAGTTGGCGATAATCTTGGAAACTGTTTTATGATGTTGCCACAAAGTGTGATGTAATGCAATAAGAATGCAAAGAACTATTCATGCTCTCATAAATATACAACTGCTTCATGGTAACATTTTCTTGAACTCATTCCTGTGTATGGACCATGTGACTTGTTGGAACTATCTATGATTATTGTAGAATAATCAATGCCAAGCCAACCAATAGCTGGAGAAAACTTGTCTTTCGCTTTAGATTCCCTATCATGTGGAAACAGGCCCTTCGGCCCAACAAGTGCACACTGACCTCCCCAAAGAGTAACCCACTCAGACTCACTTCCCTCTGACTAATGCACCGAATATCATGGGCAATTTAGCATGGCCAATTCACCTTTCCTGCACATCTTTTGGATAGTGGGAGGAAACCAGAGCACCCCCACACAGAAACGGGGGAATGTGCAAATGTCAGACAGTTGCCTGAGGTTGGAATCGAACCTAGGTCCCTGACACTGTGAGGCAGCAGTGCTAACCGCTGAGCCACTGTGCCATTTTATATAACTACTTGATAGTGATTATTTTTATTTCGAGAAGACATAAAGGGCATCATTTATTTTCAAATATATGCTTTGGTATGTAAAGAAACTTCCTAAATGTTGCACATTTTTGTTTGTACGTACAATGACCTATGCTCCAGATGCATCCTCAAGATATTCCTCATACCTCCAAATGCACTTGCAAATGTTTAAATCGAATACAAAATCTGTTTAACAAAAACATGAAAGACATTGTCAAGGTTGCATTTGAACATGAACTAAAAGCATTCATTCCTTGAACTCTGAGTGGGGTGGCAAGTGCAATTACTGATAGAACACAGTGATAAGCAATTAGTCAGCAAGAACTCAATATGTTTGTCTAATATTCCATGGCCTATTATTTAATGGGCGGGTGGGGGGAGTTGATCAGTTCATTCTATATGAGTTAATGTTGCTGTTAGACGATAATACACGTGCGTGAGTACTGAGATGGTAATTGTTGCATGGTAATTGTGAGTCTTTGTTTTCTAAAAACCTGTTTCTGTTCTGCCCCATATGCTATTTTCCTAAATGCATGAGTTAAAGCAATGAGCAATTTAGTTAGACTCGCATATCTGGTTATTTACAAATCTCCAAAACACAAGAGCATTTGTAATCAATGGAATCATAGTTTTGACAATTCATGTACTACCATAACTTCCCAACAAGGGACTGATAAGTGTCAAAGCAAATAATTGAGCAGTGGTATAAATTTTAATGGATTAAGTGTTACGAGAATTCACTGCTTGTCCTCTGCAGATACTCTTGCATTATTTTATTACAAACTTGGCACACTGCCTGTATTTTTACTGTGATGCTTCTTTATATTCCCAACTGACATCAACTGCATTTGTTTTCTTCTGGTATTGTTGCCTTTTTAAGACTAATTAAAGAAACAATAATATCAGTCATGCATATTTTCTACATAATCAAACCAATGTTTCTGCTTCATGTAGCAACACTGGAACTGCCCTACTGTGACAGTCATTTTCTTTGACATGAAATATTATAATAGGAATTCGGGCAGCATGGTGGCTCGGTGGTTAACACTGCTGCCTCACAGCGTCAGGGACCTAGATTCAATATCAGCCTCGGGCGACTGTCTGTGTGGAGTTTGCACATTCTTCCTGTGTCTACGTGGGTTTCTTCCGTGTGCTCCGATTTCTTCTCACAATCCAAAGATGTGCAGGTTAGGAGAATTAGCCATGCTAAATTGCCCATAGTGTTCAGGGATGTGTAAATTAGGTGCATGAGTTGGGAAATTTTGGAGAATGGGTCTAAGTGGGTTACTCTTTGCAGGGTCCATATAGACATATTGGGCTGAAGGACCAGTTTCCACACTATGATCTGAATTATCCCAAGTAAACAATCCAAAAGATATTCTGAAAGAAAATTATTTCAGTTTTGTTTTTTTTTCTATCTCTTACTTTCTCCAAAGGCTTACTGTGGTATCTGGCAGCAAACAATTAAGACCCGTGGATTTTTCTTCTCCTGAAGGCATTGATTATTCTGACCTAGTTTCATGCATGTTCTCTTATGCCTCACGCAAGCAGATGTCCATCACATGTGGCAAAATACTGACTATGGGAGATGCCAGACCTCAGCCTGATCCTGCTCTTTCCTGTTTCCACACACACACATATGTACTTGTCATGTGGGGAAGGGGTTGGTTGGTGAACTCAGTTCGCTGAATAACTAAAGTTTGCAGATAATTTTAGGTTCAATCCCATACCAGCTGAAGTCATTCATGAATAAGTTCCTGTCTCCTCAACTTACCATAAACTCGCATAGTGGTTATGCTCAAACAATACGTAACCAGTCATCTGTCTGTCATGAAGAGAGAAGCTTAGAGTGGGCTTTGTGGATAATGCCTCTATGTCTTCAAAATTATTAAGGTAAGAAACATTATATCTGCTCGCTACACTTCAATTAATACACCATCGAAGATTAACTAATTTCACAAAGATTTACAGTTGAGTTTGGCATTTAGGAGCTACTGCACCTGAATGTGCCCCATGTTTATTCCACATGCTGATCCCAGAGCTTCTCTACTGAATAAAGTAAAATTAAGCTGATCTACCAAGAATTTCAGCATAGTCTTCTTGAACATGATTGTTCTTGAATTCTTGATTTGAAGGACATTCTATCAATATCTAAAGTTTAGATGAAAATACTGCTTTGTAGCTCATTGATATAATTACTTTTTAAAGTGATACTGTTAATTATGTGTGACTTTAAGTTTACTGTTTGCATGTTAAAACTATAGCTTATTTGCATTAATTGCAATCCACAACAAGAATGAACAACCTATCATAGTTCTTCCCCAATGCTGTTTCAAACTGCCCCCAATGGAGATTAGAATGGGAATAACTACCTCCAATTTTTCACTGTTCTCTATGAGAAAGCACCTGTTCTCTGTTGGATGCCTCTCCATAGTGACATGCTAAGATAAAAAATTTGTTAATGTGATGAATGAAACTTGTCCCACAACACAGTAGTGGTACACCCTGATGTTCCAAGCCCAATACATCATTTCTGCTGCCTACTGTGCCTGATGTTACCACCAGTGGTTGTTGTCATATATGTCCTACAAGACAATGTTTGGTATAACTTTTCTCCTTCTGAGGAGAGTTCAGAGCAAGGCACCATCAAAATTCAAAAGAGAAAGAAAGACAGCGAAGTCAACCATGAAGATACAGCATTCAATGACAAGTTTAAATGTTGAACTGTAAATGAGAGGAGATCCCGAATTTCAAGTCCAAGAAAGTAATACAGTAGATTCATCTAGAGCTGGTCAAATGAACATTCATTTCATTTCAATAGTATGTGAACTGTGGTGGTTGGAGGGTGGTGGGGGGTGGTCGGGGGGGTGTGGTGGGGTGTGGTGGGGGGGTGGGGGTGGGGAGTTGGGAGAAGGAAAAGACTGGCATTAGTTTTTGTAGCTTATGAGGAACGTGACAGAAAGGTACAGAGAAACAATGGTGTAAAGATAAATAATATTAAGGTCAAGTTTTGAAGCTCACGCTATCCTTTTTTTATGCTTTGAAGAAAAACCCTAACACTCCATTATATGCAAGTATACTCCGTGATCTAAATATAGAAATACAACCATTTCTGAAAGTGATCATTTCTAATGACTTCCTGCATTGCTACCCAGATGAAGTTATTTAAGTTTTTCTTAAATGAAAAAGCACAGCTTCAAGCCTGATTCTTTCTTTTTTCTTAAATTAATTGAACTGTCATTCTGACACATTTGCTCTCTGTGAAGAACTTTTATCCAGTAGCTGTCATAATTGTTTATGGCAGTGTAAAATCACATCATTAGTTATAGAAACCAAATCTGAAGAGATTTAAATTTTTTATGTTATGAGTATTCACATAAGTCTGACTGTTATGCATTTTTAAACTAAAGGAATGTTGTGAGATTCCATTTGATTGTGTTTTTTTTAGTCATTTCTGTTTTATACTTTTTCCCTCTCTATTCTCCTACCTGCCTTTGGATGTCAGATTTTACACATATAGATTTAGACAAGATCTTTCCAGTTGTGAGAAAGAACAAACTTGGGGCCTTACATCGAGTAAAGTTGTTAATAAATTCAATAGGGAATCAATGAGGATCTTCTTTATCCAGACAGCAGTTATGAGTTTGAGGCTGTTGTCCACAAGATGAGATAAATAATGTATAGATATAGCTAAGGAGAAGTAACATAAATACATGAGAGACAAAATAATAGATTATATTGCGACAGTTTGATGACAATGACAATTGGGATGAAGCAGCTAAACTCTAAAGATGGCATGGAAGAGTTGGATTCAATGGTCTGTTTTTCTGCTGTACATTTTGTGTAATGCTTTTGCAATTATGTATTGCAGTTTTATCTCAGTCATTATTCAGAGAGAAAAAAAACTTTTCAAACTCTGTTATTCTGCTAGGACTGGCACAGTAGCAGACTGTGAGCATTGGCTGAAAAATAACTGATAAAACAAGCACAGTTGAGATCGGAAGTCAAGCTCTCGCATCCAATGTGTCGTCATGTACAATATACTCAAATATATTCCCATTTGACCTCATCTTTGTGAGATATGAGCAATCAGATTCTTGTAGCAAATTTCAATTGAACAGCAATTTTTATTTCAGACATTATTCACAGTTCAGTTGGAGTGAGAAAAAGCTGAAATGTTATCTGGAAGCCTTGTGATCACTTTTGTTACCATCAACAGATTTATAATTAATACTGTGTATAAACTTGAAATATCAACCATCCATAAAATAATCCCAGTAAATTAAAGAGGAGTCTCTGAATAATCACAGTCTGAATAAAATTAACATCAGTTTTGAAGCTTTTCTCCTGTCGATTTACACACACTTATTCTGAAACATTATTATTTAATCCGGGGGTGGGTGGCATGTGAGTTGGCTTTGAGAAGTTACTGAACCTGATTGTTAATTCATTTTTATTGCACTAACATTGGTAGACACACTCATTAGCTTAAAGTGCTTCAATGATCTTGTCACTTCAACTATAAGTACTGAGTACAAGTCCTCCATACAGCTCAGATCACCAACTCCACCCAACTAATTCCCACTGTGATAGCCCGCAGTGTTCACAGTTTGAAGAAAAATATAAAAGTCAATAGACAGAAACAAAAGAATCTGAACAATAACAGATCTTTGTCAACTGTATGATTTTTGAAAATAAAGTACTGATTATTCATACTGTTATACTGCAGGCTGCTTAACCTGCCACAATCATTAAAAGGTTCTGTACATATTTTATATGCTTCAATGTCACCGGCTATGTTATAATTTAAAATGATTAAAAGTAACTTGTGAAAGGGTCATTGCACACAGATGACACCCATAACAAATTTATTTATCTAAATTTTCAGTTTATTAAGCTTTACATAGTTAACTTTGTTTTTGAATTTCAAAGATAGTATGTATTTTGTGTTACACAGAATATTATCATCCATAGGATATCAGAATAGAAATTGTTTGGTACATTTAACCTTATGCTTTACTAAATGGAATGTATGTATCCATACTAATCAGTTGGGTAAGGTAAATTGCTTTTTCGGACATTGGTACTTGAGTACTCGGATTGTGTTACTGATTTGGGGAGGGAGCCATTATCTAATCTCCAATGACTTCCCTGTTTTTTGTTCTCAGCTAATAGGCTAGATTATATATATCAGCTGACACACAGTACCAAAACAGTAGAATTATCACAAATATCAAAAATTGAAATGCGTATTCTTACATGACAGAATTGCTGACTTGTTTCCACGAGACCAGGATTTGCTGCCAAAATAACGATGAGTTTAATGATGCTCATCATTATTAATGTGCAAACGAAAGGGAAGACACACCTTATGAAATATGAATCAGCATAAATTTCTGGGTAACTTGCTCCATCCACCAACATGCAAAAGCAATAGCTTGGTCTCAACTGCTCCAGGTGTTTCACAAAATTACTGCATTTGCAGATTAATGATCACTGAAACCACCCCAGAAAGTTGGGACTGTTAGCGTTAAATGGAACAATCTTTAACATGAGGGAGTTTTGACTGTATTTTCTGTCAACTCCATTGCCCAGGCAGATAACAATGTAAACTGTGGACTCTCCATTCCACAGGTTGGAAATTGTTGTCAGAGCTTCTGAACAATTTTATTTCATACTTGTCTGATATTTTTTTCTTTCCCAAAATTTTAATTCTGTGCCTGATCTGACTTAAAATTACAACTTTCTCCATTTTCCTCTTAATCTTTCCAACTTCTTAAATTTCAGTTACATGGATGGATTACACGGACTATTGGTTATATTGTTCACTTGATTTCCAGGCATATCATTGCTTACACTATGCTGTTATCAGCTCGTATTTCCAAAATGTCAGAGAGAAGTATATGGTTGAAGGAAATTATGCATTCTTTGAGTGAAGACAAGATTGGGCTCAGGGCTAATCATCCTACACTGCATCCAATAATCCTATCTACCTGATTTCATTTGTGAAGAATGGGAGAGTATGATGGGGCTAAATGTGCCTTTGGAACATTACTGTAACACCTTCAAGACAAAATACAAAACAAAAAAAGGCTTCCATTTTGGAAATGGTGCACTTCCAAATAGTTACGTTGATTGTTCAAATGTTTATTTCCACGTTGAAGGAATCTATGCAATAGAATCACGGCTTTGGCTACTACTGATGCACCACAAAGCTTTGGGCAATTAAGTTGGAACAATTTCACTCCACATTGAAAATTCATCAGAAAGACACTGACCACAAACTAGGTGCCAGTCAACAAGTATTGTCCCGAATAGATGATTGCAGAATCTCAAAGAAGTGTAAGAAGAGAGAGGAATAAATTGTTTAGTCATCCTGCTGTTTGTGAAACAGAAAAGGTCAATTGTCAAAATTAATAACTTGATAAAATCTAAATCATTACATGGGGATCTCATTATTCAAAGTTGTGCAATTCATCTTTGTCATAAGTTTTAATTTTTTGTTATTTTCATCTGTAATACATTCTAAATGCCAACATTGATGTTCTGAAAATGTTGTATTTTCATGCAATGTGCAAAATGAAGCAGGGACTATATTTTTAAAAAAAACTGCAATCTTTCTTTTATGTTTTGCATGTTAGGGTCCAAATTTTGTTTTTTTTTCAGAAATCATGGCTGAGAGTGAGTGAACTGCCTGAACCGCAAGCACTGGAAATGCCTGCGGGCATCAGAGAGAACTCTTGCATGATCTCCTCTTCAACCTGGATTGTTCTGCTCTGCTTCTTCACCCAGCCAATTAGAACCAGAAGCAGTGAAATTAAAACAGACTCCGCTTTCCTCAGGAGCAATGGGCGAGTGCTCAATACAACCATGGTGACCCAATAATATAATAGCAATATGAAAAACAAGCAAGCTTGACTGAGCATAATTGCTACAGCTCTTCCACTGTCAAGTGTGCAGCGCTTGCTATTTGATCACAGAGTATGAACTTTACTCTGTTCTGTTCTGCGTTCAATTAAATTTTGAAATGAAGCAAAGCACATTTTATTGTATTTCAAATATTGTTGTGATGACAATCTGTCATAACAATATCGTTGATCTCATGATGTCACGTACACCATTGTAAATACTCATAACTGAATGTCATGATTTGGAGACGCTGGTGTTGGACTGAGTTGCACAAAGTTAAAAGTCATCACAATACCAGGTCATAGTCCAACAGGTTTATTTGGAAGCATTAGCTTTCAAAGCGCTGCTCCTTCATCAGGTGGTTGTGGAGAATAAGGTTGGAAGACACAGAATTTATAGCAAAACTCTGTCAACGTTTGCTATAAATTCTTTGTCTTATAATCTTATTCTCCACAACCATTTGATGAAGGAACAGTGCTCCAAAAGCTAGTGCTTCCAAATAAACCTGTTGGACTATAACTGAATGTAACGACTTCCAGTGAAACTAACAACTTTTAAAAGAAAAGGTAAAATTTCTGATGAGCATTTTCAAAAAACTTCACAAGATCAACTATCAAGGCTCTTACTGTAATAAAAAAAATAAAATGATGAAGGAAACATTTCTTATTCACAATTTAAATGAGAGAGTTTTGAGAAATTTGTAGCTCAGGTTGAGGTTCTGGATGTAGGTTTGCTCACTGAGCTGGAAGGTTCATTTTCAGACGTTTCATCATCGTACTAGGTAACATCTTCAGCAAGCCTCTGGATGAAGCACTGGTGGTGTAACTCGCTTTCTATTTATGTGTTTGGGTTTCCTTGGGTTGGTGATGTCATTTCCTGTGTTGATCACATTTTTATGGTGATGCCAGTTCCTGTGTTTTTTCTCAGGGATGGTAAATGGGATCCAAGTCAATGTGTTTGTTGATAGAGTTCTGGTTAGAATGCCATGCTTCCAGATATTCTTGTGCATGTCTCTGTTTGGCTTGTCCTAGGATGGACATGTTGTCCCAGTCGAAGTAGTATAATTTCTCATCTATATATAAGGATACTAGTGAGAGGGTCACATCGTTTTGTGGCTAGTTGATGTTCATGTATCCTTGTGGCTAGTTTTCTGCCTGTTTGTCCCATGTAGTATTTGTTACAGTTCTTGCTAGGTATGACAGAAAATAACATCACCATAGGAAATGATGTCACCATAGGAAATGACATTACCAACCCAAGGAAATCCAAACATATCAATTGAAAGCAAGCTACACCACCAGTACTTGATCCAGAGGCTCACTGAAGATGATACCCAGTATGGTGATGAAACGTCTAAAAATGAACTTTACAGCTTAAACGATAGAAATTCTTATGAGTGTCTTAATATGGTGGATAGCCAGTGTTACAAATATACTTTACAGCACACTCATTACAGAATTTCAGTCTTTCCAGGAACCAGTCCACAGTCACTGACAGTTTCTAATGTGTACAGTCTTTGCTGTCATCCAGTGATCACTCAAGGTCCTTTTCCTAACCTTGAGAGTAATTACAAACCAACTTCTGACAATGTGCTTCACTTCAGTAATTCATTCCCTTAGCCATACCAGGGTGAATCTGTCAAAGTTCTTATATTTCAGGTTCCAAATCTTTGACCAAAGAATGTCTTCTCACCTGCATTCTGCCTGAAAGCAAACACAGAAAAAAAAAGCTTCTTTTTTCTCTGTGTTAACAAAAGACTCAGCTTCCCCTTTCTCTCTTGTATCTCCCTCTCTCTTTCTAATGACTCTAAGGCAGCATATTTGCACTCCTTTTCCGCCCTTCCGTTTAGGTGTGAAATTTGTTCAGAGAATTTCAGTAATCACTTGATGTGGATCCTGATCCCCATGGTATCCAAAACATGTTGGCCTTTCATTCGGCTGAATGAACAGCAGGTCACATGTTCCATTCCATTAGGTCATTTTAGATTGAACTTAAGAGACAGTTCAAAATAAAATAATCTTACAGGACTTCAAATTTGTTATGTTGAAAAAAATGCAAACTAGGTTTAACAAAATACTATAAATGGAGCAATACAAATCTTGTTTGGTTGTCAGGACAACAGAAGTTAGAAAACAAGTCTTTTGTTTTACTTTTACGAGGAACACCTGTCGAGAACAACAATTGTGCTTTTTTTTAAGAATGAACTTATCATAAAATTTACGTGTGTTATGGCATGGATCCTGAATGATTGATAATGCGATCCAAGATTTCCATATTTAGCTAAGTGGCAAAGCCTTGAGTTCAAATCTAGTCTTTTTTGAATGAATTTCAATGTCTTCCCTGAATATGTAAATGACTTTTTTTACAGTTGATAATTACCTGAAGCAATTTTATTTTAAATTGTTTGAAGCAAAAATGTCATCGGTTTCTTTAAATAAGTGCTACTAATCAGATCATCTGATTGATCAGCTTCATCTTTTAATCAGTCTACAATTGGGAAAGGTCAACAGCAATGCATTGAAATGAAATCTAGATGCATTGCCCATCTCTTCACAGTTTTCTTTTTATTATGAAGCAAATTAAATCCAAAAGATTTATTGATTTAGCATTTGGTAAAGGTGAATTGCAAGCAAATACAAGTGCATCCATTCCACTGGAGATCTGTACTTCTCATTTTATAACACCTTTTTTGCAGCTCCCTTGTGCACTTTTTGATCACTAAGCTGATGCATTAGTGTTCCTTAAACAATACAGAGTGACACAATAAAATGAGAAGCACAAGCACTCCAACCAGACAGGTTAATCTTTCAATAAATCACTTTAAATGTTTTTACTTCAGAAGTATTGTTGAGGAATACCTGCTGTACAATCCAACAATTCTTGAACACATCTTCCCATTCAATAGCTGTCAAAATAACTCTGTGACTGCAAGACTTTTCATAATACCACCATAGTTGAAGAAGGTAATCCATGAAATTTCCATCAATTCATAAATTCCCTGAGGTCAAAGTGTTTAGCATCAGCAATAGCCAGGTTTGTAACAGATCTAACAATATTTGTTTTTGATATAATTGGTCAACTCCCTTGTGGCAGTATTTTAAATCCAGTAGGTTTTTTTGAAGTCCTTGTGAGAATAACTTTACTATAGAGATGCAATGGGCCACAAATATTTTATTATAAGAGTTTGTCTGTTTAAATTCACTTTAGTGAGGGAAAATGAGAATCACTTGAGAAAACAAGAGAGAAAGAAAACAGTGCAGAATATCATTGTGACTATTTTGAATGTCGCTAGTATAGTCAATACTTTGGCAACAAAATACAATAAACTTCACAAATGGATGAATCATTCCTACTTTTCTTTAGGAGTGGTGGAATGATTTATGACAAGAATTGAAAATCCTGATCTCACTGGCAGCTTGATAGGATTGAGGGACCAGCTGTGATAAGTTTAGTTGTGTTCATGTGACTGCAATCATCAAAGGCAGTACACAGTGACTTTGTAAAATAAGCCAGTCACATTTTATTCTGACAGCCACTACAAACTTGCCAAGAGTTTAATGACAGAGTCCATTTGGAACACAGAAAGAAGCAGATAGAAAAGTGTAGAAAAGAATTGGTGTTCTTTTTAATACAAGTGATGGAAAACAATACTTGACAATAGAAAGAGATAAAGATGATTTGGATATTTCCCCCCAAAAAACAGAAGTAATGAAAGAGAGATTAAGGAAGTGGATACGAGTTTATTTATAAATCCATCTGTCATAGAATGTTCACTGCACTCATTCCCAATAAAGATTGGCAGCAACAAATAACTTTCATTTACATAGTATCTTTAATGGCTTTCAGGTATGCCAAAGTGTTAGGCAACCAACAAAGTAGTATTGAAATGTAACTGCAGTTAATTTATTAACAGTAAGGTACTGTAATCAAGCATTTAACAAATGAGCAGTTCATATGTTTTTGCAAGAGTCAATTGAAGGATAAATATTATCAAGGCAATGGAAAAGCAGCCTCTTCTATGAGTGCCGAAATATTTTGTCTCAACCAAAAGAGGCATGTTCAATGGTCAGTTGATTTAATAAACTTATCCAAAAATATCAACTTTGGAAATGCATATATTTTCTTCGTATCGTCCTGAAACCTCAGCCTGTATGATGTGTTCAATTGCTTGATATGGGGCTTTCACCCACAACCGTTAGCCTTCAGGACTAGGTACCACTGCTGGGGCAGGCTGATACCCTTAAAGGTTTATTTTATCCTTCATTAGCTTTTGGAGAGGGTTGGGATACAGCAGGAGAGAGGGGGTTACTCAGTTAAACAGCTTACGATGACATACAGTCTTGATGCACATACACTCAGAACAGGAAGGATGAAAACTGGTTTGGATTTATGAGCCCACCTGATGTCTTGAAATTGTTTATGAACATGGCTATTACACTGGACTTAATACTTTATGAGTCTGGAGTGACTAAAGAACGAAAGTACGGGTCGAATGTAATGCAGATGCTAATCATTATACATTCTGTCTTGCCTTTAAGCTCTGAGAATATAACTTCTCTGAATATTAACTGTCTTGTTCATAAATCATGGGTTGGATCTATCACCAAGTCACAGGGTTGCTATGTATAATCACATTTAAGGGAGTCAGCATGATCCAATATATGCATTCCTCGTACTTAAGCCAACATTTCATTTTTATGTCAGAAGCACGTGACTGAATGCAAATGCACATTGTCTATCAATTCAAAAAGTCTTCACTGAAATTCAACAGAGAATTACATGCACACAGAATGACTTCCTAACCCTTACTACACCAAAACCCTGTCTGTTGTTCACAGCAATTCAAATACATGCAGTTCCTTGATGAGTTACTGATAGTGATACAATTTGACATAACCAAGGGCGGGGGGTAGGGGTGCGGGGGTGGTGGTGGGGAAGGTCTTGGACCCAACCCCTGGTCCATGACAAGGCAATAGACTCTTGAGGCAATAGTAAATTGCCATTGATGGCATGTCTTTACACACTCGACAAAGAAAAGGTATGGTTCCTGAGTCTGGCTTTAATCCAGTGGCCTACACTGAAATATAGGCATATGTAGATGGATAAAGTTAAGATTGATCAAGGTTGTGAATTTTCCCTCAACTAACTGGAGTATCAACAACATCATTAATTGTGAAGAATGTTGAAGTGGAACGGGTCAGGGTGGTTTATGACCTCCTGTATCCTTGAACAATCAGCAGAAACAAGCATGAGTGGTGAGTTTCTTTTTTTCATTCATTCATGGGGTATGGACTTTGCTGGCGAGGAAGAGTATTTGTTTCTCATTTCAAATTCCCTTCAGGAGATGAGTTAATTCCTTGAATTATTGTAGTTCATGTTGCAGGATCATGCATGAGGGTTTTCTATTGAGAATAGGGCAGCAGATGGTTAGCACTGCTGCCTCACAGTGCCAGGGACCCGGGTTTGATTCCACCCTCAGTGGAATGTGCGGAATTCCTGTGTGGAATGTGCACATTCTCCCTGTATCTGCATAGGTTTCCTCCAACTGCTTTGTTTTCCTCCCACAGTCCAAAGATATGCAGGTTGGGTGGATTGGCTATGCTAAATTGCCCAGAGTGTCCAAGGATATGCATGCTAGGTAGATTAGCCATGGGGAATACAGGGTTACAGGTTTGATTGGGGATTGGTCTGAATGAGATGTTCTTCAAAGGGTCTGTGTGGACTTAATAGGCTGAATGGCCTGCCTCTACACTATAGGGATTCTATGATTCTATGAAAATTATTGATTGCAAATATTGCAGCATCATTTATCTGGGCGAGGTCAGTTCCAAAAATACTGAAGAAGTTTGACGTCATCCAGGACAAAACAACCCTTTTTATTAGCATCAACTTCAAAAATATTAACTCCCTCTAACACTGATAGCCAGTAGCAGCAGTGTGCACCACTTACAAGATGCTCTGCAGAAATTCATCAAGGCTCCTTAGACAGCAAATCCACAGCTATCCACAAGGTCAGGGGCAGAAGATACATAGAAATCCCAGTACCCACAATCAACATTCCCTCTAAACTGCATGTTCAGTGGCTCCAAACTTCAACACATATAAATCTGGCATTGCTTTCCAGTTCCAGAAGTTACCATCATACTCAAATCACAAAATCTTACGCAGACAGAAAGAAAATCTGAGGGAATCCTGCCTGCAAGTTTCCTTACAAACCACTTCACCATCCTGACTAGCAAACATATCACTGTTCTTTCAGTGTGACGAGATCAAAATCCTTGAACTCCCTCCTTAATATCATTGCTGGTCCACTTATACCAAATTGGCTGTAGTACTTCAAAAAATGCAGCTCAGAAACATCTTCTCAAAGGCAACTTGGGATGAGGAATAAACGTTAGCTCTGCCAGTGAAGCCCACATCTCATGCATGAGTCATAAAAGATTCAAAGCTTGGAAATTATGTTGTAGAGTATTAAAATAAACAATAATGTCTGGATCAGAGGTTCTTCCATCAATTTAGGAAAGGCAACACTTATTCAAAATTAACAGCGTAATGCTCCAATGAAATTGAAGAGGAAATCAGGCAAATGCGTTTATGTGGGATGTCAGGCCCACTTCCCAGAAAACACAGGGGCCAATTTGGTGACAATTGTCTTTGTTGCATTTTGTCATTTTATATTGTTGCAATAAGATTAGCCTCTCCTAAAAGAGAAAATAAACCAGTCCTGTGTAGTCATTTTTTAAGGGCAGAAATGAGAGAGTGATTCTTGAAATGGATGGGAAGGTTCCAACCATTCCATCAAACTGACAAAGGAGACGAATGCACCTTATAGAAATAACAAATCGCAACAGCTTGCCATTCATTTCACAATGTGGTGATGGTGTTGAACGCTGAGCAGAAAAGGGGGGAAAAAAATCATAATTAGAATACCTGTGCCAGACTAACCTATATTTGACTCTCCCAGCTTTTGATATTTTCAGCAAAAAAAATCATCAGCAGAGTTCCTTTTTCCTAACAGAATGCACACAACTTCTCCAATGAGCTTTTGGTTCTGCAATATTACCCACATTACTGTTTCAGCTCCATTTGGTTGCAATAACAATCCTCCTTACAAATCCGAAGGCATATTCAGATTTCAAAACAGAAGGATGATCACAGGCAGCAAGTAAGCAAACGCAAAAACAGCTGGGATATTGATGGGTTTATTACGCGCATCTATAGAGATATGGTTTCATTTCAAGTGCTACCTCTCTACATAAGTATTATGGAAGGAGATGGCTTGTGAAAGGATGAGTCCTGCATGAAATACAATCTGAGAGACAAGAAGTTTTGTCTCATTCACTACCAAACCTATTTGTGTTTAATTTGCATCATGTGTGTTAGTTAAACATGAAGAATTTGTTTTCCACATGAGAAAAGGTTAGCTTCACCTTCTTGGAAATGTTCATTTCAAATAACAGTTTTGGATGGCGATCAGGAGGACAGGGATTTCATGCAACCTTGTTGAGCTCCCCTGACACTCAATGGGAGGTTCAGGGCTTCATTTGACTGCCAGATCAAATAAGATGTGACCTTGCAATGGAAAGTGGTTCACAGAAGAATACAAAAAAATTGCAAAGAAGGAAGAGACTGAACAAATCATTTCGCATAATGACTTCCTCCACTGTACATGACAACAAATCCAGGTATGGACTTTACTTATTGTGTAATCTTCTTGGAAGATATTCATCAAAATTTGAGGATAGAACAGACTAGTAGCAAAGTAGCAAACAAGTCATACCAGACAGTTTAAAACATGTGTAAAAAATGCAAGCAACTATTAGCAGGAGAATGGGATTACATCATATTTTATATTTAAAGGTATTTCCAACAGTGACTCCTAAGCCACTTGCTCTAAACTAAAATTAGTAAGTCACATGAATTAGTCGCATTTATTTTTAAAAATGGTTAAGTAACAAAGACAAATCATGCTATTTCAGTGTGCGCATGTCCGAAATGTATACGACACACTGTCTTTGTTGCGATTATTATGAAGAAAAAGTCTGCACAATTTCACTAAGAAACTTTAACCTTGAGTTTTTGGAGCAACAAATATCCAGGATATTGTAAGGTTAAAAAGATAAATTCCAAAATCATCTTTGTCAATCAATCCCCCAAATGATACCTACAAAATTGATGACAATCATTTCAGTAGCATTTAACAGGCAAATGTGGAACCGGAGTTAATGATGGTGTGAGATGCAATCTGTCTTCTCAATTCATTACTGCAATGATAGGAATAACCTCATCAGTGATAATAGGGCCAGCTTCCTCAAAGTTACCAATCTTTTTTTCTCCCACAATAGATTGAAACAATTAATGAAACCATTCCTCGTGATTCAGATGGCTAATCTTAAGATAAAATTTATATCAGTACTAATCACTAGGGACCAATATTAATCTGGCAACAGGTTAATTCAAAATGCTGCAGTTTAAAGTTTACAAAATAATTCACTTAACATTATGCCATACGGACATCCTGAACCTGAAGGAAATTGCCAGGGCCGATTTGTAAAAAGGAACTTTGAGAGGGTGCTAGTTCACCTTGGCAGAGCGGAGGCCATACATTGATGAAGGGATATTTTTCAAACCGTCATCACTGTGCAGTTTTAACATGGATCACCTGAAGTGCCTAAAGTTTTGGCAAGTGCTTCAGTTTTGCTTCAGCCCACCTGTACAGAGTGACAACTCAGCAGCTTCACAAGTTTATGACTCTGCTGGAAATCAGTAGTAAAAATGAAGTTCAATGGTGTGCTCTTATCTGACTAACCCTTAGTGTCTCTGCTTACTTAATATCAATTAAGTAATATTTCTCTTTAAAGAGTCCATCTCAAACAGGAATTAACACATGTCAACATCAGATTAACATCCTTTGAAGATCCAATAAAACTAAAGTGATGCAGGCTGATATAATTACAACATTTGAAAGGCATCTGGAAAGTATATGAATAGGAAGAGTTCAGAGGGATATGGGTCAAATGCTGGCAATTGGGACGGGATTAATTTGGGACATCTGGTCGACATGGACAAGTTGGACAAAAGGGTCTGTTTCCATGCTGTACAGCTCTATGACTCTAAAGTATATATGTTTTATCAGAACCAGTGTATTTAATAATAATAAAATCTTCACAAAACATAACAATGGAACATGGAATGCAGACCAGTTTGATGACATTGTATTTTTCATTTATCAAAAATATGTTTTTGCTATTTAACTAACACCAAAGACACTTTTGACAGTGCAAACATTTACACTTTTGACAGAGCAGACATCGTTTTCTCCAAAGGTGGACATTGGATTACTCCAGTGTCAGGATGTAATTTGTGATTTCTCACTCTCATTGCAGCTTTAACACACAAACCTTCCGTCACCTCTCTACCCACATCAGAACAAATCATCTGGAGTCAATTTTATTATGAACCTAAAGCCATTCTCTGCACATCTCAAACCAGCATCCAATAAACAATATTCTTCATTCCTTGCTGTGCTTTGGAGAATCTATTTATTCTTGCAAGTTTGAAGGACTCTCCTTTCTGGACAGCCCTATTGAGAAATAAATTATATTTTATTGACATTAAAGATGACTTGACCTCTTTTGCACAGTATCTTCCATTTGCACAGAAATTTTGCAGTGCTATGTATGAGTTTTAGTGCATCCATTGAAAAGCAATTTGCTTTAAATCTTTTTAATACCTGTAAATACAATTACACAATAAAATTTTCTGAAAACTTCATGTAGTACTCAGTGACCTCAGAATGCTAACAAAGTCAGACCACAAAATGTGTTGAATCTGTAAAATAAAAGATTTAAGCCCGACATTCCTCTTTATATTCTTTTCTTTGCTTCCTCCTATTTGGCATTTTCATTTTATTTCCACTACATAAAGCTCTGTGATTGTTTTATATATCGAGTAAGAATGTTGGAATAATTTATCACTTATTTCTGAAAACTCCCAAATACATCTACAATTGTTTTGAGAGCAAAGTGTCCAAAACTGTTACAGTAATAAAAAATGTCTATGTAGTGCCTTTAACATAGCAAAATCTTCCAAGGCATTTCACGAAAAGATTGAGAGAACAAAAAACACTGTTACTGAGTCAGTGAAGATATTAAGACAAGTGGTGAAAAGTTGGTTAAGTGAGTGGATTACAAGAAGTGACTAAATGGTGGGATAGGAGGTAGAAGATGTAGAGAGGTTTAGGGAGGGATTTCCAGATTTCCAGGTTAGGAGGGACAGTCATCAATAATGACAAGTTGAGCTAGGGAAATATAGAAGAGATCAGAAGTGAGGTAACACAGACTTTGGAGCAATGTTGGATGGATGAGGATATATACAGAGGGATAGATTTCAACACAGAAAAGAGGGCTTAAAATTTGAGATATTGATGGATTTATAACATATATAAATGTGAATTTATAACATGCATTTTTGACAATAAGGCTAATTTACCATTTTAAAATCAAGACACGTCTTACAAGATGGTGCCCCAAAGCCAAATGACCATTTTTGCTCATTAATTTCAGCCAAGAATTAGACAGTTATCTCAGCATCAATCTCAGTGGGAGACAGTTAAAATCTGATTGCTCCTTGATGATACAGTTGGTTCTTCTGAATGTGTCTGAATTAAAACCTTGTAAGAGGACACAATATGAAAGTTGAACAGAACTCACTTTGTTTTGTGGAATATTGTCAAAGTTAACAACACAGCTATCTTAAGTTTTTATCGGTATATTAGACAGGCTATGGCACAACGTTTTAACAGAATCCATGAAGAACTCAGAGAATGCCGAAGCTAAAGAGAGGAAAAGGAGAAAGACTTTCACAAATTAACCACAGTTCAGTTGAAAGGATGTGCACAATGTGCATGTACCATTGCCACCAAATTATCACAAATAAGAAATCTCTCTCTCTTTTCCCTAAAACGTGTTAATTCGACCGAGTCCACTAGTATAAGGACCCCAAATATTTGACTACAGAAGCTATCACAGCTGAATTCTGATCTCAAGATGTTAAGTCCTTCAGGTTAGAAAGAGATGAATGCCTGCAACGATAAGAAACTGATCATACTTTCATCTTTATGACTGTTGCTTGTCCATATCTACTTTTAATCTTTGTATCTATAATTTAGCTAATAACTCATCACTTTTATTTGGATAACTTTCAGCAGTAGGTGTGCAACCAACTAGCCTTTATCTCCTTTGTTACCTTTTTAAAAAAATTGTAAACACTCAAGAAAATTCAGCTTCCTTCCCACTCTGCAGACTCACTTAATGTGGTCATAACACTGGACGAGGAGCCAATATGGACATTATAGACATTGCACAAGCTGAGTATCACCAAATGCCATATGATTGATGCATATTAAAATAACTTATTTTAACAAATGAAAATGTCCTGTGAAGCCTTCTAGAGTTATTGACACATAATTTGTACTGGTAGCTCAAAAAGCAAATGTGAATCATTTTTATCAACACCTCTGCCAATTGTCATGCTTGATCATGTAAAACTACCATATCTCCTGTTGGAACATTCATAACATTTACCAAATGTATGTTAATTGATAATCCCTTTTATTCCATCAGTGGCTTGTGTACTCAACATGTTCTGAATGGATTGACATATGCAGGGAAAGTCCTTATAAATGCTTGAGTTATGATCTCAGAAAGGGGTATTACCTTAAAGATGGCCAGGCAATACAAAATCAAGTGAAGCTAAAATGTTGGAAAATTATTGGGAAATCAAACTAGAGATTGTCAGAGAAATTCAGCACATCTGACAGCACCTGTGGAGAGAAAACAAAGTTACTGTTTCAATTCCAGTAACCTTTGTTCAGATGGGTTCACAGATGCTGGAAAACCTGCTGAGTTTTTCCAGCCATTTTTGTTTTTGTTTGTTTCAAACTTCCAGTATCCACAGTTCTTTGTTTTATTTTATGATTCCAGAGACGTTCACTCCAACAAGGTTTTTGTGAACCTGGCTAACATTGAAGATGTTCTATGATGGCATATTTATTTATCACGAACAAACTATTTCTGCAAATTCTGCAGCCACCTCAAAATTTAATCATTTTAATTTGATAACCTGCAACTATTTTAATGTCAAGATGGACTGATGCAACCATGTTAAAATCACCAAAAAAAAATCTATTCAAATGATTGGTAATAAGTACAAGCTGATGGTGAACCTGTCACGATTTCAATCAATTAATTGCCATTATATTACATGTTTCGTTTTAAGGAATTATGATTATGGATTAGCTGTTAGTGCAGGATATATTTCTTGACTGCTTGGATATTACCAAGAAGGTAGATTAAAGTGAGCACTGCAGATGCTGGATATCAGGGTCAAAAGGGGTGGTGCTGGAAAAGCACAGCCAGTCAGGCAGCATCCGAGGAGCAGGAGAGTCAACATTCCGAGCATAAACACCTCATCAAAAAACTGGAGGGTGGATAACATACTGCACCGTAACAAAATGAGGAAAGGCCAGGAAGTGATAGAAGAGCCATTTTTTACTGCAGTAATTCCTGATGAAGAGCTTATGCCTGAAACGTCGACTCCCCTGCTCCTTGGATGCTGCCTAACCTGCTGCACTTTTCCAGCAGCACACTTTTTGCCTATTAGCAAGAAGGTGTTAATTCACTCAGTGGATCATTTCTTTTCCAAGAGAGGAGAAGGAGAATTTAAATTTAATCTGAAGTCGATGGTGTCAAACTATTTGGTGATCCATTCAGTTGCATCATTCAGTCCAAGACCAAAGATAATGGTGTATCCCAGATGGTTCTGAAAGTAAAGTTGAGGTTTAAGGATTCAGAATTCATTGGTTCCTTGGCATATATTTTGCAAACCACTGAAACTTCTCAGAAATTCAACATAGAACTTTAATGATAGGTGTTGATAGGACATGATGTTGTTAAGTTTTCACCAACAAATCCAAGTATATTCACTGGAGTACCATGTTAAGCAGTTTCATTTGCATTTTAAAAATGACCACTTGCAAGAAGAAAAAAAGAAATTGTGTCTATATAACCTCTTCACTTTTTTGCATGAACATTGACAAGATTGTGGAAGATAATGGGTGTGCAGTTATGTGGATACTTCTAAATATTGTGACTGCAGAACTTATCCTGTTTCACTCATTGTCTTGAGTGTTTTACAATGTTCCTTGGGGTTTACCAATTCCTGCAGTACAAAAATGGCTCATCTACAATTTTCTGGCCTCCTCTTCATTTTGTTACGGGCAGAATGCTATCTAACTTGCAGTTTTCTGGCCCAATTTTCTTCCAACAAACCTTTGGAAAACCTCCAATACTTTTTTGGTGATATCCCTTAGGAATTTCAGATGTGCTTGGTAAGATGGCTCTGTAAACATAAACATAATGAACCACATGCAGAACTATATTGAGCTATTTGCATATGTTGGATATGTTGTTCTTTAATAACTTCAGAGAAGAAAATATGCAATCTACAACCAGTAAGAAGTTCTGAATGTTTCAGTACCTAAAACCGTGAGAAGAAAGAATGGCAGCAAACTTTGGAAGTGACAGTGACAGAATAAACTTGTCATGTGTTAAAAACGGAAAGTGGATCATTGATAATTGAATAGAAATTTCTCATGTACTTTTGACACTGATCGGGTTGATGCTAAATCAGCATGCTAGAAACCT
Source organism: Chiloscyllium punctatum (assembly GCF_047496795.1). Lineage (NCBI taxonomy): Eukaryota > Metazoa > Chordata > Chondrichthyes > Orectolobiformes > Hemiscylliidae > Chiloscyllium > Chiloscyllium punctatum. The sequence continues at coordinate 66,062,120 of NC_092761.1, read as the reverse complement.
GACTGATAACCAAGTTGCACCCAACAAGAAACACCTTGAGTACAATGTGTCAGATTGGCCTGAATAATTCTGTCAAGTGCTTGACAGAAGCTTTTCCGGATACTGACTGGCTGGAGCTATAATTGATCAATGTGCATGAAACTTCAATGAAATAGACCACAAAATCAAACAGTTAATTCAACACAGGACATGTTGTCTTCTGTTTGCAATGTATTCCAACAAACCAAGACGAAATAGCCTACATTTTATGAGCAATGAATTTTCTCATTAATGGGTTTCTGACACAGAAAAGAAATCGCAGCAAATAGACACAAACCATGAATGCAAGCACAAACGTGTGATGTTGTTGCTTCAGTCGGTATTATAAATCGAAGAACTTTAAAAGTTAAGGGATTCTCAACAACTGCATGTAAATCTTTATCAGGGGTTCTATTGGATTGGAAAAACCACAAATAGACCATTCTATTTAGAAAGAATTCATTTTAAATAATATGAGCTCTGGTACTTGAAACACAAGACTGGAACAAAATGCCAAACAATAAAAAGCAACATACATCTAAATAAAATCCTTGCTACTAAATAGAGGTAATGAGTTATTAATGTTGAATAATTTAATATTTATTTGCTTAATGAGATCAAAATTTCTGAAATAATTTTGCACCCACGCCCTTTTCTGTTCGGGCAATAGAAGTCACAAGTCCACAATTAAGCCAAGGATCATTAGTCTTGGGAAATAGTAGTCATCTCCCATTGGAAAGAAGAACTTGTGCAGGCTGTTGGAGATTCCATTCATATCAAATATTTCACATCAACAATAATTGTTTGCATTCGTACAGCACTTTTAATGTCATGAAATAATCCAATGATACAAAGGAGCATTATAAAGGAAAACTGACCTATGTAAGACAATGTTACAAGAGATGGCCAAATAAACAAAGAATTAGGTTTTAAACAATATCTTAAAGGGAGAAATAGAGGTAAAGATGGAAAAATATCGAGAGAGAATTCAAGAATTCAAGGGCCTAGGCAGTTGCATTGTGGAGATTGCAAACTCTAGAAATCGTGGATGAAAAGTTTAAAATAGCCATCACTGTTTAGTGAACTGAACATACCATGCAAGACCCCAAGAAATGGAGGTCAGTTTGTCTCTGAAGAGCCTGTTCATGACAAAATATCACAAAGCCACAAAATTTACTGCATACTTATCCAGTGGGCAACAACATGGATCATTTAACTTGCTGGTATGTTACAGATCACTCAGGGAATCAGAGTGGGTGAAGCAACATGGACTTTCCTATGTAGGTTTGGGTCTATTGCTATGGTTGGTGATGATAGAGGCTGCAACCTTCATTCCATCATGGGTCTGAACAGGAATCTCTCATGCTCTTACTTCCTACCATTGGCCTGCGTTGGAAGCATTTATAAGTTGATAACCAACTTGTGTGGTTAGAATATGAATGGTTCCTTGCTCAACAAGTGTTGGGGTAAGGCTTTCTCCTAGACTGTAGTGAGACCTCCCCAACAAATTTCATATTGATGAAAAATTCAGCAAGTCTGCAAAACATGACTATAATTTGCTTTTATGCAGGTAATACAAAATTCTAATTTCCAACTGAGTGCAGAAGCACCCTTTCAAGACATAGGAAAACAAATAACTACTTGCATAAAGTACCTGTTGTAGCAATATCCATTTGTTCTTGTTTGTGACTTAAAGAGGGTCGTGCTGAACAAGATGATTTTGATGTGAACAAAGGAGACATGGTTAGTAAGTTTGCATGTGACACGAAAATTGGAGGTGTAGTGGACAGTGAAGAAGTTTTCCTCAGAATACAACGGGATATTGATCAGATGGGCCAATGGGCCGAAGAGTGGCATTTAGATACATCTGAGGTGCTGCACTTTGGAAAGGTAAATTACGACAAGACTTATACATTTAATGGTAAGGGTCCTAGGGAGTGTTGCTGAACAAAGAGAAATTCAAAAGCATGTTCATAGTTCCTTGAAAGTGGAGTCGCAGGCAGACAGGAAAGTGAAAAAGGTGTTTAGTATGCTCGCCTTTATTGGTCAGTCCTTTTGATTAGATTACTTAGTGTGGAAACAGGCCCTTCGGCCCAACCAGTCCACACCGACCCGCCGAAACGCAACCCACCCAGACCCATTCCCTTACATTTACCCCTTCACCTAACACTACGGGCAATTTAGCATGGCCAATTCACCTGCACATTTTTGGATTGTGGGAGAAAACCGGAGCACCCGGAGGAAACTCACACAGACACGAGGATAATGTGCAAACTCCACACACAGTGTCGCCTGAGGCAGGAATTGAACCCGGGTCTCTGATGCTGTGAGACAGCAGGGCTAACCATTGTGCCACCATGCCGCCCACATTAAGTATGGAAGTTGGAAGGTCGAGCTGCAGCTGTACAGGAAATTGGTTAGGGTACTTTTGGAATGCTATACATAATTCTGGTCTCCCTGCTACAGGAAGGATGTTGTTAAAACTTGAAAGAGCTCAGAAAAGATTTATAAGAATGTTGCCAGAGGTTGGAGGGAGAGGCAAATAGACTGGGGATATTTTCCCTGGAGCGTTGGAGGCTGAGTGGTGATCTTATAGGGGGTTATTAAATCATGAGAGGTATGGATAGGGAAAATTATTGGTCGGAGGAGGCAGAGGATCAACTCCAGTGTTATCTGGAATCGGCTGATTGGGCTGTGTTCAAACACTGCATACCTAGAATGTCAATCCGGGTGTTCCCCAACAGGAAACCCTGGATGAATCAGATTATACAGAACCTGCTAAAAACCAGGTGTGAGGCCTTCAGATCAGGAGACCCACTCAGCTCTAAGCGATTCAAGTATGATCTTTGCAGAGCCATTAAGACAGCCAAGGATCAATATCAATCCAAACTAGAGACTCAGATAGGCACCCAGCAACTATGGCAAAGACTGAATGACATCACAGGTTCTAAAAAGAGACAGTGCAAGATAGCAGACGATGACATATCCCTCCTAGATCATCTCAACGCCCTCTATGCTCACTTTGAGCAGAACTTTGGCAGAGATGTAACACCTATTCCAACAAGTCCTGATTAATCTATCCCAACAGTCACTGCATCAGAGGTCAGATCAGTTTTCCTTCACATGATTCCAAGGAAAGCAATGGGACCAGATGGAGTACCAGGATGTGCACTCAGAGTGTGCACAGAACAACTGGCAGAGGTCTTCTCGGACATCCTCAACCTCTCCCTGCAGCAGGCCACAGTCCCTGCCTGTTTCTAGAGGGCCAACATCATCCCTGTGTCTAAGAAGGCTCATGCAGCATGTCTCAATGACTACCGTCCAGTGGCCCTAACTTTGGTGGTCATTAAGTGCTTTGAAAGGCTGGTCATGGCATTAATCAACTCCAACCTCCCCACTACTCTTTACTTACTTCAATTTGCCTATTAGACCAACAGATCCATTTCAGATGCCATATCACTTGCCCTTTGCTACTCCCTAGAACATCTTGACACCAAGAACATCTACGTAAGAATCCTATTCATTGACTACAGTTCAGCCTTCAACACTATTATCTGCTCGAGACCGATTACTAAACGTAGTGATCTCAGACTAAGCCCCACTCTCTGCAACTGGATCCTCAATTTCCTGGCCCACAGGCCACAATCAGTGAAAATTGGGGACAATATTTCATCCTCACTTACACTCAACACTGAACACCCCAGGGGTGCATATTCATCCCCCTACTGTACTCACTATATACCCAAAACTGCGTCGCCAAATACCGACTAATTCCATTTACAAGTTCACTGATGACACCACCATAGTTGGTCAAATCTTAGATCTCTGGAAAAATGGTGCACTGAGAATAACCTAGCTTTCAATGCCAGCAAAACTAAGGAACACATTATTGACTATCGGCAGGATGTTCCTCATGCCTTCCTTACACATTAACAGCACAGAGGTGGAATGAGTGAAGAGTGTCCAGCTTCTGGGAGTGGTCATCCACAACAAGCTTTCTTAGACTCTTCACGTGGACGTACGAATTACAAAGGCGCAACAATGTCTCTTCTTCCTCAACGGCTGAGGAAATGTGGCATGATGGTGAATACCTTTGCCAACTTTTATAGTTGCGCCATTGAGAGAATTCTGTCTGGTTGTACGACTACCTGGTACGGCAACTGTAAGATTCAAGATCAAAGATGGTTACAGAGAGTGGTGAACTTGGCCCAGACAATCACAAAGGTCAACTTCTCACCTACAGAATCCATCTACCAGGCCCGCTGTCAAGGAAAGGCCGCCAGCATTCTCAAAGATCCATCCCATCCTGGCAATGCTTTTCTTCAACTTCTACCATTGGGGAGTAGGTATAGAAACCTGAACACATGCACCAGCCGATTTTGAAACAGTTTCTACCCTACTGTTGTTAGAATATCGAATGGATTCACAAACTCTTAACATTCGCCTATTCCTGTGTTTTTGTTTTTGCCGCTGTTTACCTTTTATTTACTATCTATGTTACTTAACTCTGTGATCTGCCTGTATTACTCACAAGACAAAGTTTTTCACTGGGTCTCTGAACACGTGACAATAAATTCAATTCAATTGACCAAGTCTTTTCCTCAGGGTGGACAAGTCCAAAACTAGAGGACATAGGTTTAATGTGAGAGGAAAAGATTGAAACAGGGATCTAAGGGACAATGTTTTCATGCAGATGGTGGTGTGTGTATGGAATGAGCTACCTGACGAAATGGAGGAGGGTGGTATAATTGCAACATTTAAATGGCATCTGGATGGGCATATGAATAGGAAGGGTTTATAGAGATAAGCACCAAGTGCTGGCAAATGGGACTAGATTTAGTTCGGATATCTGGTCGGCATGAACGAGTCGGACCGAAGGATCTTTTTCTGGGCTGTACATCTCTATGACTCTCTGACTCTAAAATGATGTACTGGAACAGAGTGTGTTCAATGTATTTAAGCACAAGGATTTGTGTGTACTTTATTTATAACAAGTAGCTAGAATGCAATCATGCTTTTGTTATTTCATTATTCCAAATAGAACTAGTGTATTTCATTCTTAATTATGGATATCTTTACCTATTGCAAGGGTTTTCATTGCACCCCGTTTCAGTGAAAATGCTCAGTGGTATGGCCAGTAGCTATATTCTTGAAAAAATAATGGCTTTGAATGATGCATTTATTTCTCTTGGCTTCATTGTGTTCAAAACATAACACATTAAGCATTTAAAAGTGATAATGCAGCATTTGCAGTCAGTTTGAAGTCTTTAAGTGTGGAAAATGTCTAACCTACTTTATATAATTTATGGGAACTGAAACAGCCAAAATGGCAATCTAGCAATAAAGGACACCAAACCTGATACTGAATAAACAGGCTTGAGAGGATGTGGTGAATAATCAACGAGTGTGAACATTTCTGGTTGCACAGAAAAATCTGACAATTCAAAATACAAATCTTAAACCATCCTGCAGATGACACGAAGACACCATAGTAGACCATTGGGTTACTCTCTCATTACGGAGAGAAACTGATGATGGTTTAACCTGAAGGAATTGTACTCATACTGTTTACGTTACATTTTTACACAAACTAGCCTTACAGCTAACTGAGTTTAACAAGGGTAGTTTGGTGGCTCAGTGGTCAGCAGTGCTGTCTCACAGTACCAGGGACCTGGGTTTGATTCCACCCCTTGGGTGACTGTCTGTGTAGGGTTTGCACGTACTTCCTGTGTCTATGTGGCTTTCCCTTGCATGCTCTGGTTCTGGTCCATATGGTGTGGACATGAGGTGGATTGACCATGTTAAATTACCAATAGCATTCAGGGAATGTGTAGGTTAGCTGCATTAGCCATGGGAAATGCAAAGAGATGGGTTTGGGTGGGATGCTCTTCGGAGGATCAGTGTGGACTCGTTGGGCCAAATGGTCTGCTTCACACTGTAGAGATCCTATGGAACTCCATTGTATATGACATAAGGCACTCTGTGAATTTTTGTAAAATTTAACCTTATTTTTCTAATCAACCTATTCTAAGATATTATTACATGCCTCTGGAACAGGTGGGACATGAACCTGGGCCTCTCAATCCATGGGTAGGGCAGTACCACTGTTTGAAAGTGGGCCTTCTGTTTGTACGATTGCCTATTTAAGACCACCTACACATTGTCTAGTTCTACAAGTAAGCCTTTACGTGACAGGTACCAAGTTCAAATCCTTTAGTTACTACAAGGGCTTTTGCTTCAAGGAGCAGTTAAGAGCCAACCACATTGTCATGACTCGGAAGTTACATGTAAAAAAGGACAGCAGACTTCCTTCAATGAAGGACACAAATGAATTTTTCCTGACAATCAATGATCATTACATAGATTAGTTTACATTCCACATTTATGAAGTGAATTTAAATTCTACAAACTGTCCTGGTGAGATTTAAAACTGTGTCCCCACACCATTCACCTGGTTCTTTAGATTATTAATGCTGGGAAATCACCATGACACTAGTCTCCCTTTAGTGATACACTAGTGATGTGTGGCATATCTGTGAAGCTGGAGGGGTATGGGCTGAATTTAACTTCCTAAGATGGGTCCACAAGACAAAGTCAGATATTCATCACAGAATCCTGACAATGTGGAAAGTGACCACTTGGCCCATCGAGTCCACAACAACCCTTCAAAGAGGATCCCACCCCATTCCATCATCTATCCTGTCCCTGTAACCCTGCATTTCCAATGGCTAGGGGAATACTCAAGAAGCTTGACACCATCCAGGACAAAGCAACCCACTTGATTGGTACCACATCGACAAACATTCAATCCTTCCACCACCGGTGCTCAGTAGCAGCAGTGTGTAGTATCCACAAGATGCACTGCAGAAATTCACTAAAGGTTCTTCGACAGCACCTTCCAAATCCACAACCACTTCCACCCAGAAGACAAGGGCAGCAGGTACTCAGGAACACAACCACCTGCTAGTTCTCCTCCAAACCACTCATGACCCTGACTTGGAAATATACCGTCGTTCCATCACAGTTGTTGGGTCAAAATCCTGGAATTCCCTCTCGACTGGCATTGTGGGTCAACCCATAGCAAGTGGACTGCAGCAATTCAAGATGGCAGCTCACCACTACCTTCTCAAAGGAAAATACGGATGGACTATTAATGCTGGCCAGTCAGCAATGCCCAAGTCCCGCAAATGATTTTTTAAAAAAATACCATCTCATGTGCAAATTCCTGGACACAATGGGGAGTTTAACATGGACAATCTACTCAACCTGCACATCTTTAGACTTTGGGAAGAAACCCATGCAGATTGGGGTAGAATGTGAAAACGCTACTCCGACAGTTTCTGAGGCTAGAATTGAACCTGGATCGCTGGTGCTGTGAGGTAGCAGTGCTAACCAATGAGCCTCTGTGTCCTGCAACACATCCTTGATCATGAAACCTCATGCTCACCTGATGCCAGCTAAGCTCAAAGGGAACCAGGGCAAAGAGCTGGCGACCAATCAACTCTTAGGAAACAGATTGGTCACTTAAATCTTCTAAAGAGACTGCATATCACCATTTTAATACAGATTTCATTTTTAACTGAAGCTATGGGAAACTTAAAGAATAGCTGAATCCTTGAAGTAATTGAAGGATGTTTACCTCATTTGGAGAAACTAGAACTAGTGTACACAGTTTAAAAATAAAGTTTTCCCATTTAAGATAGAGATTTGATTTTTTTTTAATCTGCAGGAATTGGGAATCTGTGGAACACCCTTTCTCAAAGAGCTGTGGAGGAAGTTTGTGGAACATTTCTAAGGCAGGGCTGGTTACATTTTGAGTAACAAGGGAGTCAAAACGATATATAGGGGTCGGCAGGAAACTGGAGTCGAGACAACAATCAGATCAGCCATAACTTTAATGAATGACAGGGAGGGTTGGAGGGGCTGAATGGCCTACTCAGCTTTAAATCCAGATGCATATACGTAACTACAGCTTGTAGGTGAAAAGTAGAAGATTGCATTTTTTTTTCTCCAGCTCAACAGTTAATTTCCCTAAACTTATTCTATTCTGTCTTCCCCCCGTTACAGAAAAGTTTAATAGTTAGTGGTTAATAGTTACTGTATACATTCAATAATGACGGATGATGTTTCAACACCTAGAGATGGATCCGAGGGAAGAGGTTCAAGTGGATCTTGATTGAAACATGTCTCTGTAAATAGCCAATAAATGTTCATTGGTTTGGTTTCCATTGCTCTTTTGTCAATACCACTCAGAACCCAATTGAACATTTTTAAACTGTCCACTATCCAAAGCCCCATTCACCATCAAGCGATGTAGCACCCCTTTCCTGTTGATTGAAATACCTACAGGCTATCTCAAGACACCCCACTGCAATCTAGAGAATCCTATCTTCATGGTTTCTTTCACTAAGTCATTTTGCATAAGCTTTGGCCAAATAAGGCAGATTTTCCAACCAAAACTTTTCCAGGTCTGTTAATCCGACTGACTTTGAAGAGAAACACTACTTAAATGAGCCCTGCAGATAACTTCCACTAGTAATTTGGAAAACGCTTACTTCTCACAGAATTCACTGTTGGGGTAAAACAAAACTAATATGCACATGTGCTGGTCATAAAATAAGCAGCAAACAATTTATCAGACTCACTCATATACTGGACTGAATTACAAAAACAAAACATACAATAAAAACCAAAGCTGATATTCTGACTGGAACCTACCAGATTGTGTTCAAGCCCAACCTAACAGTTAAAAGAATGTGCTGAAAATACAGTAAAGCTATTTTCAATCATAATATACTGTCAGTCTAATTCAGGATATTTTGAGAGTTTTAGAAAATCATCCCTTCAACAGGTCACTGACAGCATTTTCCCAGAAGCACTCTGTTCAAGTCAGGGCAGTGACTTTTCATAGGAGCTGGGAATTAGAGTACTTTGCAGAGTATCTGAAATTGTAACCAAATGGTAATAATGGCCTTTGCCTGTTGTGCACCAGGGGACTGCAGTTATCAAGTCAACTAAAAGATTCTACCTGTGGTCATGTCCTTCACTTGACATCCTCTTCAGTTTTCCTGCACAGTGAATTGCCTACTTTCAATTCTTTGGCACGATGAAAGTGGACATCTCTTAATAAATCAATTTTGAAATTATCAAGGGACTCACCAAACCAGTGCAGCTTCTTTGATCATCCACAACAGAGGAAAGGAGATAAATGATACGATGAATTACAATCTCCTCCCCCATTTAGAAAATTAAGCACTGAACCCTTGAAACTATTACAGCAATTTAATATTGGAAAACTGAATTTAATTCTGTCCTCTTTGGAGAAACACAGCATGAGACGGTTATGTTTCAAGTGTTGAACTTTGATCTTATATGATAGTAAAAGCTGTGTGGTATTTAATGTTGCCTCAGTTACATATTTTAATCTTCCTTCAAATCCAATCAGCCACTTGCAAAGTGTGTTTCTCGTATTGCAGTTGGCAGTAGAAACTAGAACATAAAGGGTAGTTTGCAGTTATATTTTGCTGACAACAAGATGAAACTAACTTGTTTGTGCATTGAGTCATTTTGTCCTGAAACAGTATTGATCCGCGTATGAGATTGTATTAAGCATTACATTAGAAGAACATGAAAGCAGAAGAACTATTGCTTTTGAGTTTTATTTGTTCTTTTTGCCATAATTAAAGGAAGTTATGGATAAGATGACCCAGGTCCTTCTTGTAGTCAAGTCTGACATTAAAAATAAATTATCAGCTGATTTTTCAGGACACCCAATCTTCTTTCCACTGAGGTTCACCGAAAGACAGTCTAAGCTCTTTTGTGAACTAATTTCTTCCTCTCACTGTCACTCTTACTTGGCTTAAAATATTTTCCAAGTCTCTGACAAATAGAAATTGACACCAAGTATAACAGAATGCTCACGTGTGTGACATCTTTTCCATATCTCCAGCTATAGTTTCTCCAAGCTGGGCAAATGAGTGTTGAATTTAGGGAAAGTTTTGTAAAACAATTTTGTTCCAACCACAGAATGGAACCATAGTGTCTAAATTTAGCTGACTTATGAATGAACCATGAGCTAATGGACAAGAGCAACAGGCTTGAGGGATGTTTGACTGGCTCCCATACCTATGATATGGGAGAACATTGTTGAAACACACTGGAGTAAGATTTTTATAGCCAAAAGACTGAGGAGACTTTCATCCTGTCACTCTGGCCTTGTTCTGAATCCAGGTGTAGTTGACGAAAGACCAGTTCACATGTTATGCATTTCATACCAGACTATTTGTCAGGCTTTGGAGAAAAAATTACACTCTTATGACAGTAAAGCAACATCAGAAGTCATAACCTTGTTTTCTCCATTCATTCCTGAGTCAACCAAACTGCAGTGAAATTGGAGTCACATGTAGGCCAGACCAGGTTAGAGTGACAGATTTCCTTCCCTGATGGACATTTGTGAATGAGATTTATTTTTTTGAACAACGACTGACAACAGGTATGACTTGATTATTAAGTCAGCTCTTTATTCCAAATCTGTGTATCAATGAACATCGGGAAGAGTGTGAGCTTCATGTTTATGTATTGAAATCATTGCTTTCTCCATTTATTAATCATTAATCATTGATTATTAATTATTATTGTGTTTGAAAATATATGATTAGAATTATTGCCAACATTGTGAAATGGAAAGTTTATGTTTTGCATTTCTTCAGATTGCAGTCTGCTGTTGTGAGATACCCTGGAAAATCTGAAAAAAAAACCCATGATATCTCTGCGCATGGAAAACAGCAACATTAAGATGGCCTTATTGAGGGAACACTGGGATCATAAACAATGAAGCAGTGAGTGACTCCATATGTGGAAAAAAGTTTGCATGGTCAACCCTATCTAAACCCTTAATCATCTTGTACACCTCTATCAAGTCACCCCTAAACCTTCTTTTCTTCAATGAAAACAGCCCCAAGTGCCTCAGCCTCTCCTCATACGATCTTCCTACCATGCCAGGCAACATCCTGGTAAACCTCTTCTGCACCCGTTCCAGTGCCTCCACATCCTTCCTATAGTATGGCAACCAAAACTGCACACAATACTCCAGATGCGGCCGCACCAGAGTCTTATACAACTGCAACATGACCTCAGGACTCCGGAACTCAATTCCTCTACCAATAAAAGCCAGTACGCCACATGCCTTCTTCACCGCACTATTTACCTGGGTGGCAACTTTCAGAGATCTGTGTACATGGACACCAAGATCCCTCTGCTCATCCACACTACCAAGTATCTGACCATTAGCCCAGTACCCCATCTTTTTGTTACTCATACCAAAGTGAATCACCTCACACTTACCCACATTGAACTCCATTTGCCACCTTTCTGCCCAGCTCTGCAGCTTATCTATATCCCGCTGTAACCTGACACATCCTTCCTCACTGTCAATAACTCCACCGACTTTCGTATCATCCGCAAACTTGCTCATCCAACCTTCTAGCCCCTCCTCCAGGTCATTTATAAAAATGACAAACAGCAATGGTCCCAAAACAGATCCTTGCGGAACACCGCTAGTAACTGCGGTGACCTCCAATGTAATTGTTACAACATTTCGTTCTTTACAAACAATTCAGAGATTGATCATTTTTTTTGAAATAATTTGTCTTTTTGGATTCACTTCTTATTTCTAATCTGTCTGCATATGTATTGTGCTAGTATTTCTGTCATGCAGTAGTTAGTAAATCTCCTCGTTTCGTTAATTCACAACTGCCTGGTTAAATTTGCTGCTTTTAAGAAGTTCATTTAGGTGTTGGAGAAAGCTATCCACAAAAGAAGGGATCATTGTAAAGTTAACCTTGTTGCTAGCAACTGAGAGAGTGGGTGAATAAAGAAAGTGGGTCAGTTTTTTTTTTCCTTCTCAGCAGGCAACATCACAGTTTTGGTTAGCTAATCTAGAACTATCATCAATTGAGGAATCTTGCTTAGTGTCTGGTTGTAATAATCCACATGTCAAGTCTAGCTGCCCAGTTACACAATCTTAACCATTTGTTCCCTTCATCACAGATGCACAGTGATAGTGACAGCAGTGATTACCACCTACATAGTGACAGCAGTGATTACACCTACATCGCAGCAACCAAGAGTCCTTCGACATCACCTTCCAAGCCCTCAAAATGTGCCACCCAGAAAGAGGAGTACAGCAGATGTACTTAAACAGAACCACCTGCAATTTCCATTTCAAGACACATATCATTATGACTAAGAATGGAATCACTGTTCTTTCAATGATACTGAGTCAAACTCTCGACCCAATAATGGATTGACTGTAAAGGTTCAAGAAGGTGGCTCATCATCACGTACTGCAGGCAATTAAGAATGGACAAAAATCAAAAATGGCTTTGCAACAATGCTTGGATTAGAATCATAGAAGCATTATAGAATGGCGGAATCCGTACAGTGTGGAGAGAGGCCACTTTGACCATTGAGTCTGCACTGATCCTCTGACCATGACCTAATCCACCTCGCCTACACATCCAAGGATACTACAGGACAATTTTGCATGTCCAATCCACCTAACCTGCACTTCTTTGGACCATTGAAGAAATCAAAGCACCCATTGGAAATCCATGCAGACATGAGAAGAACTTGACAGTCACCCAAGGCTGAAATTGAACCTGGGTTCCTGGGTAGTGTTAAACACTATGCCACTGTTCCTTGCCATTACACCAATTCCGGTGTAGCTCTGGTACAGAATGGAGTGGAATATAGAACTGTACACCACAGGAATGGTCCACGATGTTGCGGTGAATGTGACGCTAAATTAAACTAATCCCTTCTGCCTGCCTTTGGTCCATATCCCTCCATTCCTTACATAAACATGCAAGTGTGTTCCAGATTCCTACCACTCTGAGAAAAAAATTGCCCCTCCTTTGAAGTTTCCTCCTCTCTCATTAAATACAAGCTCTCTAGCAATGGGTGTGTATATCCCATATTATTAGAAATATTTACTTTATTCCTGGTCTGCTTGCAATATAACTATTAGTTCTGATAATGTAACATGCTCTCTAGAAACACAAAAAATGGGAGCAGTAGTTGCCAACCAGCTGCCTATCCATTTAAGTACAGTATTGCCAATCCCATGTTACTTAATTTTACATGCTAATCTCTCATGTAGGACCTTGATGAGTGCTTTCTAAAATTCTAAGATAACCACATCCACTGGCTCCTCCTTGTCAACTCACTAGTTTCATCCTTGGAACATTCCAGTAGATTTGTCACACCAGATTTAACTTTCATAGACCCATGTTGATTCTGCCCAATCCTGTCACTGTTTTCCAAGTGTTATACTGTTCTAACTTTTATAATGGACTCGAGCATTTTCCCTACTACCGTTGTAAATCTAACTGGCCTGTAGTTCCCTGCTTGCAGTCTGCCTCCTTTTTTAATTTGTGGGGTTACATCACTTCTGCTTCAATCCACAGGAACTGTTCTGGAGTCTGTAGAATCTTGAAAGACATGCACTACTTCTAGGTCACTTCCTTAAGTCCTCAGGGATATAGGTTCTCGGACCCTGAGAATTATTTGACTTTTTATCCCATCAGTTTTCCTCACACACTTTCTCCACGAATACTACTTTTCTTCAGTTCTTCCATCTCACTTGATCCTGTGTGGCTGAACATTTTTATATTATTTATGTCCTCTTTTGTGATGGCAGACCAAAGTATGTATTTTAATTGTTTTGCTATCTCTTTGATCCCCATATAACGTCTCCTATTTTTGGATTATAAATTTTCATTGCTAAAATACTTGAAACTTACAAAATTTGATAGTAAGATATGTAGTCTACCAACATTTTCTGGACAGATGTTCAGTAAAACTCTATTGGGTGTGCAAACTCCATTGAAACTGCAACAAGCCACTAACCCATTTCTCTTTCTGGTGAAGGAGTTTTTTTTTCAGCAGCTGCTACTCTGCACAGCAGAATGAATTAAATCAATAGGTCTTGTCATTATCGTGCCTGGATCTGGATTTAATAGGATTCCAACTGAATAACAGTCTTCTGACGATGGAGGAATGTTGCCAGTTCCTGAGGGCATGAGTCCACAGTACAAACTGCCCCATAATTCAAACCTAATTGGCAGTCTTACTCACAACATCACAAAATGGATGGTGTGAACAATGAAAATGTCAACCAAGTGTAGTAAGTGGTGCTCCACTGCTATTGAGAAGGCAAAGAAAAAGTAACTCTTAAGACAAGTGGTATCAAAATACCAGCCATGACTTTGAAAACAAAGTAGAAGACATTTCAGAACTTCTATAAATATTTAGGTCAAAGTGTCATTCCTGTTGTATGAAGAAACATATGCAACAAGTTCCACCTGAGGCTCTCGTTTACATTATCACTAAATTGTAATAAATTGAATTCAAATAAAAACAGGTACATATGAATTTGGATTAGAAGTAGACCGTTTGCCTCCTCAGACCTGTACAATTATTTGTTAAGTTTGAGGTTGAACCGATCATGGCCTCAACTCTACTTTTGCTGTTTATTCCCCATACTCTCCCAGTCCCATGTCAATCAAGAATGTGAAACACAGCCTTAAAAATATTCAATAACTCTGCTCCCACTGTTCACTTGTGAAGGATGTTCCGCAGACCAGAGAGGAAAACAATAATCTCATCCCTTGTTCTCAATAGGAAATCCTTTATTTTCAAATTCTCTTTCATAAGAGGGAAGATCCCCTTCATGTCTAGCCTGCCAAGTCTTCTTAGAATCTTATTTGTTTCAATAAAATTCTCTCATGTTCTCCGATAGGTACAGGCCAAAAAGGTCCAACCTTTCCAATCCATTCATCCCTGGAATCAGTTAAGAGAACCTCCTTTGAACCATTTCAAATGATGATGGGACCATGGGACAAGAAGTCATTCAAGTTTAAGGGAGATAATAATTAATGTAGTGGTACTCGAGCACAGGCACATGTGTTGTGGTCTGCAAGTGAGAGTAAGAGTCAGCACAGAAGGCTGTGTTGCCTGCCCGATGCCAAGGTTTGGGACCTTATTCTGGCTTAGAAATGAGCTTGCTGTGGGAACTATCTAGTTATTGCTAGTATCTATGTAGAGAATAATAAGTAGGACTAGGAAATAGTTCATGTTGTCTCAGCAGAACCTAAAAGTCAAAATAAAAATGCATCAAGGTAATACTAATTATATAGAATTGAATTTTGCATCCAATTTGAAGGAGAGCAGTGGATCTGGAGCAAATGCTTTAAGTTAAAATTCAGGGAATTATGTGAGAATGAAGAGACAGCTGTTTGAAGGCAACCAGGAAATTAGATGATATGATAATAGAACACAGTGGAAGACATGTATGGAAATATTTCAGACCATTCACAATAGTACATTCCAGTGAGAAGAAAATACACTGAGAAGAATGCATCATCCATGGCTAAGTGAGAAAGTTAAAGATAAGATCAAAGTGAATGAAAAACTGTACAAACCCGTGAAGATTCGCAGCAGGTCAGAAGAATGGACAGAATATATATACACACACAAAAAAACAAAGAATGATTTAAAATCTAATGAGGAAAGATAAATTACAGTACAAGAGAAAGTAATGTAAAATGGAAAAAAATCAGATAGTAGGAGTATAATCAATAACTATAAATAATTATTGGATGATTTGGGTAGTGGTGGAGGGTTGGTTTTTGTTTTGGAGGCCTGAGACCAGAGGTGTTGTGTCCACTTTTGTTTGTCAGTTATTGTAATGATTTAGATGAGATTACAGGAGGTATAGTGAGTAAATTTGTGGATGACACAAAAACTGGTGGTAAAGTGGACAGTGAAGAAGGTTATTTTAGATTTCAAAGAGATCTTGATCAACTGGGTCAACAAGTTGAGGAGTGGCAGATGGAAGTTAATTTGGATGGCAATAAGGAGAACATCTTTCCACCAAAGAGTCATGCATCCAAAATTATTTTCCTGAAAGAACAATGAAGTGAGGAATGTTTAATATTTCAAGTCTGAGTTCGGAAGATTATTGATGAACAAGGGAATAAAAGGCGAAACAGGCTTGACAGGAATGTGGAAGCCATAATTGCATCACCTATAATCTTATAAAATGGCAGACCTAGATTGAAAGTTCTTACTTATTTACTTACTTACTCATGCCCCTAATTCGTATATTTGTTTGACTACATCTGGAGTACTTAAGAAAGGATATAATGTTTAAGAAGCAATTCACTCAACTGTTTCTTGGGATGGAGAAGAAATCTTATGAGGACAGGGAATAAAGTTGGATTGACATGCATTGGAATTGATAGGAATGAAAGTTGGTCTTTGAGTGGTGAAACATATACAATGCTGGGATAATTTGACAGGGTAGATGTCGAGAGGACATTTCTCAAGGTGGAGAAGTCTAAAACTTGGAGACACCATTTGAGATGGAAAAGATATTTTCAAAGATTCATTAGTCTGTGAAATTCTCTTCCCCAGAGACCATTCAAGGCTGGTAATTGAATATATTCAAGGATGAATTTAGTTGAATAGGTGGATATTTAATTGATAAGACAATCAAGGATCATAGGGTTGACAGAAAAGTCGAGTCGAGGGCCCAGGCAGATCAGCCATGATCTAATCAAATGGTGATGCAGTCTTGAGGAGCTGAGAGAGTTATGCTGGCTGCTAATTCTTGTGCTTATTTATCAGTTTATTCTAGTTG
The DNA here is from genome assembly GCF_047496795.1 of Chiloscyllium punctatum. Taxonomy (NCBI): domain Eukaryota; kingdom Metazoa; phylum Chordata; class Chondrichthyes; order Orectolobiformes; family Hemiscylliidae; genus Chiloscyllium; species Chiloscyllium punctatum. The sequence continues at coordinate 66,045,400 of NC_092761.1, read as the reverse complement.
CATCAAGCTCTCTGCACTTATGTTTGTCTCGTCAAAGTTGGCATAAACATAAGCATAAACATAAACAGGATGAGCAATTCCACTCCAGATGTCCTCCTATTTCCGGGCTGCAATTTCCCCTTCCCAATGATCAAAAATGTCTCAAGCCAATCTCCTCCATTTTCTGCACCTCTGCCCTCAAACAAAGGGTAGAGTCCTCCTGATCCTCACATTCCACCTCACCAATCATGGCAAACCATAGCTAACCCAGTTTATCATTCTTGCCTGGCAGTGTTCACTTTGACTCTAGCACAGTTAATTTCAACATGAGAGGGGCAATCGTTCAGGTCAATCTGCAAAAACACAGACATATTGGAAAGTAATGCTAACATTTTTTGCTTTTGGAAGGCAGAGATGGTACTTTGATTGTATTTGCTGACCAATTCCCATTCTTATTATAAGAGCACCACTTATTAATGCTTATTTTTACTGTCATGATAATGAGATTACCACCATACACTGCACTATTTCCACTTGTCAAATATTATTGATGTGGGCAAAGAGGAGCCACTTGTTACCCATAAAAATCCCTGTAATTCTGAAGATAGGGCAGCACGGTGGCTTAGTGGTTAGCACTGCTGCCTCACAGCTCCAGGGATCTGGGTTCAATTACAACCTCAGTTGATTGTCTGTGTGGAGTTTGCACATTCTCCCCATATCTGTGTGGGTTTCCTCTGGGTGCTCTGGTTTCCTCCCACAGTCCAAATATGTGCAGGTTAGACAGATTGGCCAAGATAAATTGCCCATAGTGTTCAGGGTTGTGTAGGGTAGCTGGATTAGCCATCGGGAAATATGGGGTGAGTGAGATTGGGTGGGATACTCTTTGGAGGGTTGGTGTAGACTCAATGGGCTGAATCACCTGCTTCCACACTGTAGGGATTCTACGATTTAATGTTGATGGTTTTCCTTCAAATTTCTGTATCACATACACTACTTCCAAAACTCGGTGCTAATATACCAATTCAGGAAAACAGGAAGAGGAGTTGAGGCTTTCAAGCCTATTTGAACCTTGAATAAGATCATGGCTTATCTATCCCTTAACTGGATTGTTCCAGGTTCATTAATCCTCTCAACCTGTTGAAATCAGTCCTGAAACAATCGACCCAGCATTCCCAGCCTTCTGGGGAATAGTGTTGCAGATAACCCCTACCCTGCACATGAAAAAGCAGTTTCCTGATTTCATTCCCAAATGACCTCACTCTAATTTCACAATCATATATGTCTTTTTTTTAACTAAGGCTCTTTCAGTGTCACCTTGAACTGGAAGCCAATGTACCACACAAAAAAAAAATCCCACTTGTCATCAAACATGACTGTAAGTATTAATCAAATTAACAACAATGTGAAAAGCAAATCAGTTTGTGGCTAATACTCTCAGAGGAAACAATTTCCTCTGAGGATCTGTTAAATTTATCACAGCCAAAGTGATCTTGCAGCAGGTAGTGCATGACTGACAAACACTTCCGCAGGCTTTACCAGATATCCCAAATGCCATGGTAGCACAGACAATTTAATATTCATCCCATCGTAAAGGACATTTTAAAGGTAGCCAAGCAACGGCAACACAATTTGCACAATCTCCTGTGGATTAACAGGCTCAGGCTGTGTGGGCTGTTGCTGCTGGGAGGTACTGTGCAGAAACTGAGCATTTCCTCGCAGGGGAAGGAGGAAGGAACATGGGGAGAGCCATTATAAGCTAATCACACTCCCCTTCTTATCCTTTTACAGGTCCACACCGACAGAAATGTACAGACCAGTTGCCTGCCAGTCCTGTTGCTCAGCAACCATCGGTGGCAGGAGAAAGTGTTGACCCTGTTAGGGAGAACTGGTGAGAAAAATAAATTCTTTCATTAAAAATAAAGAAAGGCCAAGCCATCAACAATTTTTGCTCTTGAGCCAGAAATTCATGTTCACAGTTAAGGAAGCAATTTGAGTCATCAGAGAGAATGTCGAGATTTAAATTCATTATTTGAACTTCAACCTTATTTAAAAGCATGAATGAATGTGAGATGATACTTTTTTAAAGAACGAAAACATTTGGATGTATCCTTTTTTTTGTTTTATACTATTTGGATAATTGCAGTAGTGTGTCTTTGAATAACTTGTTCAAATTTCTTTTTCATTTTTACCTCTGAGATACAATGAATATTGAATCAGTAGAGTAAGGGATAAAATTCACAAACATTCACCAGGAAGGTGCAACAAGGTAGAGTGAATGGTATAATTATTTGTCCATATCCTCGCATATTCAAGTTGTCAGATCTATTTATATACTAAATTTCAGCTCCATGACAACAGATTCCGTAGAATGTCAATCCAATGGACCAACAAGTTTGTTTACTTCTGAATTCTGTGCACAGAATGCACAAGAATTAAGCATCACGCAGGTCATATCCTAACTTTTAATTTTTTTGGTACATATTATGGAGCCACGGAGCTAAAGTTTAGAAAAGGTAGCATTGTGCATGCAAATTAATGAAAGGTTAGTCAGTTGTTGAAAGAAAAATTCTGACTTCAGACTGAGCTTGACCATTCCTTCTCAGAAATATTTATCATGGCGCATATTCACTCATTCATTATTCTCCATCTATTATTTTCTCCTTTTGAACTGGACCCAAGCCCTCTACCTGTCATATATCATTTGGAATGATTATATACAAGCTTCCTTGAAACTAAAGTCATGGAATTCAATTCATTGGATTAAAGAAAGAGCAGTGTTAAACAAAAAAAGCGATGAAATTCTGTAGCTGGAGCTTTGTATCATCATCCATAACAAGTTTGATGGTAGGGGCATTTAGTCATGATGGAACCCTGTCAGCTTCTCTCAGATTACACCCTGCTGACAGTCAGATGAAGACTGCAATGGGAATGTCTATTAATGGCCTTCCCATCTGATCATCTATCTCCACCCTTTGTGGACCATTAGCACACATCTCAGAGCCTCATCTCACCATCACAGACATGAACTTAAGGGTAAAAATGGATATCACTGTGTGAGGAGAGTAATAAGCAAAACCTTGGCTGTGCTGGCTGTTGGATTCCCCCATTTAAGGCATGCTTTACTTCATTAAGGGACTTGGCAAAATGGAAGATGGTGTCCCAGACAGCAATCAGTTACCTTTAGCGTTGATTGCCCATCCTATGCGTCATGATCCCGACCCACCATCACTCAAATGTGACCTGGACCCCTCCCCGATCTGAGTCCATAATTGTGTGGTACCATTAGGAATCATCACTGCATTGGTGGAGCTCCCTTGCATGCAGCAGCTGTTGGCCTCCCATTAGCAAACAAGATTTGGCAGATGGTACTTCCTCTCCCCGAGCTCCTTGATCCCAGGGACAGGCTTATCACTGACCTATTCAATGTCCAATTGGCACAAGATATAATTCTTTTAAAAAAGAGGTAACATGGGAGTTTTGCTAGTCGTCTCTGTCACCTACACAAGACCCTGCCCATATGATCAAACATAACTTTGATTTATATAAAAATAATTTGAATGCAAGTTGACTGTATTGATATGGGACCATTTCAAGTTATCAAAATGCATTTTTATATTGTGTCTTTAAATGACTAAAACAAAGCAGAATGTCAAGATAAGAAAACTGGGAAGTGACAGGAGACTGGAAAGGGTTGAGGTCAAGAAAAGAAACTATAAGGTGGGACATAAGTGTCAGAAAATCTTGGCTTCTGAAGTTGGTTTGGAATATAAGCTTGATTGGTTTTCAGACTGGCTGCCTCTGGATATGCAAATCTGAACAAGCTTACAGCAATACAAAGGAGCAAGTTCCTGAAGGAACTTATAGACAATGAGAAGAATCAGTGATCTGGGAAAAGAGCAAATGTAGGCCAGTAAAGATGAGGATGATCTTTGGTAGGGGTGGAATCAAACCAAAAAGCATATGACTTTCCCCTCTTCCTGGCAGTGGCCATATTGAAGGGGATGGATTTGGGGCCTGGCAGATCTGTCAATCCCAGGAACTGGTCTGTTGATCAGGCTGATCAGGACACTGACCTTTAATTTCCAAATGCAAAGTAGTAAAATTAAACACCTTGGAGGTGGGCACCCAACAATAGGCTATTGGTGACTGGGGAGAGGGGGTTGTTGGGGGAAGAGCACCTGTCGAGGAATTCACCTATACAGGTGCTAATGCAAACTCCACCCTGTAGTGGGATATTACTACCCTGCACCCATGGTGATCTCACTGCAATAATGTGCTTTTAGTTGCACTTTTAAACAAGTCACTGAGAGGCCACCTCCACATTATGTCCCTTTTAAAGCAGCTTCTCAAAAGCGTCTGGTTGACCCTGCAGTTTCAAGAACCTTATTCTGGCAGGAAATCTGTCTCCTATCCAACGGTTTACCTAAGTGAAAATCCCTGGTCAGTGAACTATTTCCTGCACTGGATTAGATTTGGGACATGGAAATAGTCCTAGCTCCTGTTCACTCCCTGAAAACTCAGTCATTAGTGTAGGATAAAATGTTTTGAATAAGTTCCAGATTAATTACAGCAACTACTAATCAGCCCCCGATTGTTACCCAAGGTGAAAATAAGCAGCTTGAGATGACTAAACTTCCCTCATAAAAAAATGCATTTTTTTTAACACAACTGACAAGCCTGTTTGCATCACAAAGTGTGATAACCAAATTTCTTCCTCTTTCTGCATGTGCATATGGATAAGAGCTGGACAGATAAATAAAATATATATGGAAAGATGGATATTGTGCCTTCACGTCCAAACAGAAAGAGACTGTGAAGAGAAAATAAATTTCTAAAGAGATATCAATTTCACCTGTTGCCATGCATCAATCAAAAATAATCTTCAAGGAGAAAAATAAATAGAATAAACAGTTGCGAAAGTGCTCCAGCTGTGTTGTTTCTAATTGTCAAGCCATAAATATGGGAAGCAGCATAACATCAGAGGCTGATTGATCAGCAAAGGAGTGATCAAGAAAATAAGACATCCAGAGCTATGAATACATTTCACTGTTGGTCGTGGTTGACAAAATTCAAGGCTGATGTAACAAATGACCTGCCAAGTTACAGAAAATAAAATCATTTTTAATGGTGTGACATACTAAAGAGATTGTTTTTGGCTTGATCATAGCTCATATTAGAGAACAGAACGTGTGAAGGATCAAAGCTACAGTGAAACTAAGCAAAGCTTACCCAACACCAGAAAACATCATCTAACTAACTTCAGCAAGCATCTGTCTGCTGCAATTATACCTTGTGCCACCAAAAATATCAGAGCAGGTTTCACACAAGACTGTTGAATAACCAAAACTTCAAAAACCCAGCAGAACTATCCCCAAAACTGTTAATTCACCAACCAACTGTGAGCAATGCCACACTATTTTGGTCAGCAGGAGAAACAGAAATGGCAGACACGTTTATGTTTTCAAGTATTAGAATGTGTTATGAACTGGACCAAACCGCTCAAACATATTGATAGCTTGGAACCTAACCTTTTCTTATTTTACAGGCAAGTGCCAGGTGTTGTGTTCTGAGTTCAACTTGATTGGTCAAACAACCAGTCTTGAAGCAAAAGACACTTTATTCATATACTATTGTTAAAATGCAACAAAAGAAAGAAGAAATTGGAATAACTTAACCCTTTGGAATATTTAACAGAATTATTTAACTACTAAACAGTAACTGTTTCAATGTTGTAACATCCTGTAAACACACTCTTGGCTAGGGCGAATTCAGAAAAATCGATTGTCTCACATGCAATTCTAGCAACAGGAAGGGAACCCCCCCCCAGCTTTTAGCTGTAACAGAGAGAGGAGTAACAGCTTCCCTATCCATCTTCAATACCCCAGAAACTGCTACTGAAAATCTAAAAACCAGAAATCATGGTTCCATGGGAGCTTGAACCCATTCAGGCGACTTGCATTTTTCCATATTGTATAGAAACCAAAGGCCTCACAAACTGTTTATGTTATGTGCTTTGAAGCCCTCTGTCTCAATCATTCTTCATAAAAGAAATAGGATTAAGTGGAGCTCTTCAAGTCATAGTATAATCAAAAATGTAATTAATAATGTTGGCTGTATAAACTCTAGAAAGAATTCTTACAGCACCAAAGGCATGAAAATATGTAAATTTAACTGTACATTGATCAAAATGAGTATTTCTAAAATACATTATATTTCAAAAGTCACAAAAATAAACTTACAAGTTTACATAGAATACAGATACTTATTAGCTGCACAGTAGATAGTTTAATCAATAGAATTATTATTATTAACAAGATTTATTTTGAAAATATTTTAATATTCTTGCATTCAAATGAACATGCTAAATTCCCACAAATGGAAACTCGAAATAATGAAGAAGTCTACTTGATGTTCTGATTGGGTTTGTGCTCAGAGCAAACACCATACATCATTTTTCTTTTAGCCTTGCAGAAAAGTCCAAAATATCTTGACCTGTGTTGAACATAATTTGGTTTTAGATTCCTGTACTTATTTACACCAGTTTGCGTGAAGTTTGCCCCAATCAGCTGAGCAAAAGAAACACAATCAAGCAGATTTTGTCTTTATTCAAATTTAAAAGTAAAGAGAACCCTACATCAGATACTTGAATAATCAAAGAAATTTTAAAAGATAAGATTTCTGAACAGCAGGAAATGAAAAAACCTAAAATCTCCAAAAGGTGCAGGTAATGCAGTTCTGATGATTCAGAATTTCTACATATCACTTACAATGCACTGACTAACATTGTACTGGAATGACCGAACTAATTACCCGACTGTCGACAAGTGATGTGCATGATGTGAAGGTAGATTGGGAGAAATAGTTGCAGAGAAAGTAAAAGATAATAGGCTGGATTTTAATCTGTTGTGGAGGCAAGAAAGCAAAAAACTTTGCTTTGCTCGCTTAAATTTTAAATTTCCCAAGTATTCCCAATACACAATACTTTTGCGTGGCTATTTCATGGATTGCGAATATTTCATTCACAATTCCACATCTACATGAAGGTCCTCATTGACAAACCTCAGGGGACATTTGCCTTTGGTACTTTTGGACAGGTTGAATAGATCTCAATCAGCTTCTGAAGACTTGTCTCTCGCTGTTTATGAGTACTGGGGGAAGTCTGCTGAAGGGTACGAGCATTCTGATCAGTAAATGTTAAATGATTTGGCAGCTTCAAATCTCATTATTGTATGCTGTCTTATATATAAGATGATTTTTTTTACTGCTGTGGTTGATTCCACGGCTTTGCCCTGTGAAGCTATGTTGACCTGATAATTGTTGTTTTGGTATTTCGTGGAGTGTTTGCCCATTGCAAAAGATCCTGCGATTTGTTTCAAAATTATTGTAATAGCGCTTGGGAATTATGTTAGTGTTATGAACTGGAGTCATCTAAAAATCTATAGCCCTTTATTATAAAGATTCTAAGTCTGCAGTTCTCTCAGATAGAAAGAAAAGATATCTGCCTCTGAACAGTTTTAATTGACAGGCCATCTGGTGTATCATAGGAAAAACAATACCTTTTATTCTTATGCTTTTACTTGAAAAGATTTTAATACTTTTTTAAGTGGACGAGCATTTTTAATAATATGAATGGATACATTTTTCACTCTCAGTTCTCTGAGACTATTCAAAGTAAACGTCTAAAATACATTTTTCAAAGAATTCACCTTGCTATTCTTGGTTCCTGAGGACTTATGTGGTGGATACTGGTGAATGGCTACAGAAGATGCATATGAAATATGGAGAGGGTTTGAGAAACAGGAGAAGATGTAAGAACATACAAAAAAATTCCTTTGCATTTCAGTTTCAAATTAATAATCCATTATTCTGTAATTACGTCCCCTAATTCAAGATTTCTTACTAATAGGAAAAAAAGGCTCAACACTGTCATGTCCAAGTTCCTCTGAATCTTGTACTTTTCAATATGATCAACCCTCATTCTTCTAAACTCTAATGAATAAAGGTCTAAACAGTTTAACTCTTTGTATGATCTTCCACCCCTTCATCAACACTTTACTTATTTCACTTATTTTTGATCCTTGGGATTGTTACAGTGTCCCTCACCAAAATATTGGCTTAATTTATTTGTTATCTCCTTGTTCCCATTACTAATTCTCTACTTGTATCCTCCAGGGATCCCATACTTAGTTTAGCTGTTCACTTTCTTTCTATATACTCATAGATGCTCTTACTCTTTATTTTTTGACTGTCTTGCCAATTTAATTTTATAATGAATTTTTGCCCTTTTTATTGGTCATCCAGTAGTGGTTTCTAAAACAATTTTTGGCCTGCCACTTGTTACACTGGTTTGTAAGTCTTGATTTTTGATTGGATACTTTCCTTGACCATTCTTGTGAAGAACAGTCAGTTGTCATGAATAATGTGAGGGATCATGTGGTGGGGAACATGTGAAGTTGAATGCTTCCAGATGTGAGAGGGATGTGAATATTGGGCCATGACCTAGTGGTCCACGATGGGCCTTCCAACTGAAATCACTCCACAGAGGCCAGTGCCTCGTCGCTAAGTCAGCCTTTATTTACTTGCGGAAAGTCCTTGACACTGATCCAGCTCCCTCAGAGCCAGCTCTCAGAGTGAGCAGAACCTCTGACACTTCTGTTTTTATCTGTCAACCATGGCTCCCTGACTGGACTAGATTAGCAGGTGCACCTGACTGACCTCATTACAATCACTGCACTAACCATTACCTCAGCAGCCACACTCCTCAGATGTAGCTGGGGTGATGTAAAATGTTAGCTTGCTGTCTCTCTATGGATGTTGCTCAATCTGCTGTGATCTTCCGCATTTGTTGTTTTTAGTTCAAAAAACTTGGACTCTGCCCATCCAGTAAATCTGGAAACACTTATTTTTTGGGGAGTGGCAATAGGCTCAGTTATTGGACATTGGAAATGGCCTTGACCTATGCTTTGTGTCCCTGAGTCAAAAATCAGACCTGTGAACTCAAGGGTAATGCAATAGGGAACAAGTTCAACTCGTGCTCTTTTAGTCGTGCAGCACTCAACAGCTTAGTTCAGTTGAATGGAAAGAAAGCACTGTTATGGCCAGTCCTAGCCTTTAGCCTGTGACAGAATAAAAAGGCAAACAAATCCAAAAAAAGGAATGAATGGTGGAAAAGAAACAATTGTTTACACTAGGCAGAGAACAGAGATACTGTTGATTTGGTGCAAACTGAAGGTACCTAATTGAAATGATTTCATTCCCTTGTTGGCGACAGTGTAAATGAAAACAATTGACGTTGATATACTTGACATGATGAAGCTGATTCCCTGAGATGGTGCAGTACCAGACTCCACAGCTGGGACCTACCTTAGCAAACACAATATTTTATGCAGATGTCAGATTTTATCATCTTCTTACTGAGAAAAGCGAAGTGGAAACACTTAGATTCGAACAGAAATAAGAACCTGTTCCTGAAGGAATAATTCCACACCTCTTCATTGTTGTTAAGTGCATTGATTGAAATTCCATTTGGAAATCAGTTTAGCAAGTAATGACTTCTGTACTTACACAAAGCAAAGGAATCAAATATCATAAGATCTGTGGGGAAAGTAGATGTTAAAGTCTTCTGGATGTAGACAAATTAAAAATATTGAGGTCCTCCAGCAAGAATCTCAATGTAATCAAAATATACATTTGTGTTTCAAGGAATCTTGATGTCCTGGAATAGAGGAATTCCAAGAGTTTAAGGTCAGATTTTGCCAGTTTAGATTCATCTGACTTTTGACTCAGGAACAAGAAACATATGTTTCCTTTAACTGGGAGAAAACAGGAATCCGACTACAAAACATGCAACCAAAAAAGAATCAGAATGTTAATCTCTGTAGGAATAATTATACAAATAGAATAACCCTGCCAAATGTGTCCCTGTTTATCCCAATCTCCAACCCATCCGAATTAATCAACAAAGCAACTCTAAAACAAAAGCATAATTTACTGATGATTGCGAATGGATGAATGTAAAACTTCTCCTCCATTCATTGAAATGTTATTGGTTTTGTCCTGCATACAAAATATCAAAAGTAATAAGACTACATACTTATGTTGCCATGACAGAATCCATCTATCAACCTTTTCTCAAATTTAACTGCATAAGGACAATAGCAAGATTGTGAAAGGATGAATTAAAGGGAAATATTTTAATTGTTGGCTTTTCTTATATCTATCATACAGTCGAAAAGATCTCCCAAAATGCAGTTGAAATTGCTTCTACCTTTACTGAGAAATGCAAAAACCCTTCTGTAATTATACAGCAAAGCATGAAAAAAGGTGCAAACAAGAAATAAAAATATATTTTTGGAATGGATCTGAAGAAATAAGGATTTTAATCAATGATTTGAAATAAAGAGAGATTAAAGTTACCAATGCTGCAATTCATAGTTGTAACATTACGAACTTCACATCTGTTTTAAATATATTCTTAGGTTTGCCATCACTCACAAACAAGAGTTTAATTTTGAGACCCAATCACGAGAATGTGCCTCGAAATAACCCAGGGGAGAAACAGTTGTGTCACAAATAGAATACTGTGTTTCTCAAAGAATCCCGAAAGTGCATATTCCACACGATTCCCCATAGGCCCACATCAAGTTTCAAAAGAGCATTCAGTGCTAACCCTCCATTCTATCATGGGACACTCATGTGGTGTTACCATGGCTGATCCACCCAATCTGCACAACCTAGGACATTTTTTAGCACAGCTAATCTGCACATATTTGTGACTGTAGAAGGAAACTGGAGCATCCCAAGGAAACTTATGCAGATATCATGTGCAAACTCCACATCGACAGTTACCTAAGTCTGGAATCAAACCTGAGTCTCTCGCACTGTAAGATAGCACTGCTAACCACTGAGGCACCAAGCCAAACTAAATGTATAGATTGACTGATCCGCACTTGAGAAGATGCCTTGAAATAAATCATGTATCAGCTTTATTTACAGACAGTTGGTGGCGTGGTGGCACAGTGGTTAGCACTGCTGCCTCACAGCACCAGGGTCCTAAGTTCGATTCCAGCCTCGGATGACTGTCTGTGTGGAGTTTGCACATTCTCCTCATGTCTCCGTGGGTTTCCTCCGGGTGATCCAGTTTCCTCTCACAATCCAAAGATGTGCAGGTCAGGTGAATTGGCCATGTTAAAGTGCCCAGTGTTAGGTGCATTAGTCAGAGGGAAATGGGTCCGGGTGGGTTACTCTTCAGAGGGTCGGTGTGGACTGGTAGGGCCTGTTTCCACACTGTAGGAAATCTAATCTAAGTGAACATATCAAATAATAATCATCCTAATTCATCTCATGTCAATAGAAGTTTACTTGAAACCCATCCCCTCTCACCTGTAAAAATATCTGCTATTTTATTATTGTGGTCTGTGTTTACTCCACCCTATCATATCTGACATGAAATCTTGTTCTTGATTTGGTTGACTCTCCTCTCAGGGTATCTGTCACTCTGGGCATTGCAAACTTGCCAAATGACATACGTGTCTCTATTTTCTATTTGTGGCCTCCCAGTGGATAGGAGATGCAGCCTCCGGCCCTTTCACTGACCGGGTGTTGGCAAATGGAGCTTTCAATTAAACAGGCTACTGTTTCCCCTTGAGACTAGCTTCAGCTCAAGGTAAAACATGCCAATTTTTTAACATGAGATGTGTGGAGCTCTCAGAGGCCACCTACAGAAATCCTTAAACTAACTTTTCATCAGTATTCTCAGCATGTTTGCCTGCAAATCTACTCCTCTAAACGCTAACTTTTAACCTGAAATATATTTAATTAAAATTCTCAGGACATTCCCTCAAAGTTAAACCTGACATAATGTACTTGTCTAGAAAATTGTTTCCTCAATTTCTTTACGACCAATTATTGACAGAGGTTTGCAGTTAACCATGCCAATTGGATATAATAATATGCAAATAGTAGTCATTCATTGGGGTTTTACTTTTACACTTAAAGGGACACTTACTGAATCTGAGAGAGGATCAGTTGGGAGCTACATGCTCATTAAGTTACACTTTGCAGTAAATGTAAGACAGAGCAAAGCTTGGCTCCAGGATCACCCTTCATCGAGTTCTGGGTGATGTTATTGCCTGTGGTTTTTGGGCATGTAGTCCACAAAATGGTGGTGCATGTACATCCAGAAACAGATTGTTATGCAGTCATGATACAATCCACCATGTAATATAATTAATTCAAAACTGACCCATACATCGTTGCTCTCATTAGTTAAACCTGACATAAACCTCAGGCACAAAAGCCTGAGGCAAGCCATAACACCTGATCTCCATGTCTAAATGATGTCGCACAAAAACATGAGGAAGATTATGCAAACGCACGTAAATAGCTGGACAAACATCCACATTTTACAAACTCTGGGACATCAAGAGAAATACTGAAATTATACCAGTGCCAAAATGTTCCTGAATGTATGACTCGTGATGATCATGAATAAAGACAGGCAACCATTTCTGTGTCATGACAGTTTTGTTGAAGTAATAACATTAGTTGAATGATGGGAAAGAAAATCAGCACTAATCTGATCAACGCAACACAGCACAAATGCCATCCCCATGGTAATTTGACTAAATTCAAGAAGAAATTGGTCCAAAGACCTCCATGAGTTTTTTTTTGCTATGGTCATAGTCAGTTACTTAACAACTTACGGTATCCAAAACCGAAGGGACTCTATTTCTCTCAGACGAAAGAACACTCATGAAAATACTTTCAGGCTGTAAAATATTCAGCTGGATCTATCTCATCCATCTAAATACTGCACATGTAATCTTAATTAATAAATCACATTGTGTAAATAAGTGAATCGGTACAGTAAATAAACAATAGGAGCAGCCAGAAAATCACTGGGAAATCAGACAGACAATCTCAAAGAGTGAACCCTAGCTGTGGCAAAAATATTTTAATTATTTTAAGAAAAAGTTTTATTGCTTCATTTCCCGAAAGTGTTGTGGGTTAAATCCAAAATGTGTCAGTTCCCTCCCCCCAGGGCACTTCTCATGTGGCAATTCATCTTCCTTATAGTGCTAATGCTATCCTTCATTGTGTGGAGGCCATCTCAACTGGATATGTTTTACATCTGCCCACATAATCACCACTAACACCAACCCACTAACTCTTTGCCCAGTAATATTTACAGAGAGAGAAGAGGCTTCATGCTATCTGTTGGGGGTGCCATATAACCATGACAGCAGCAATGTGCTGGTCAGTGTGGCTTAACTACATGGAGAATTGCAAGCAAAAAAATCATGGTCGAACTCTTGAATATTCAGAGGGGGGTAGCCTGGTGATTTTATGGCTGATCTAAGAATCTAGATGTGTGAGTTCAAATCCAACCACAACACACTGTGAATTTGTGATCAATTGAATCTGGATAACAGCCAGTATCAGCAATGGCAAAGATGAGGCGATCAATTGTTGGAGAAGTCCATCTCATGTCATTCAGGGAAAGAAACGTCGATTTTACTGCTCCTCGGATGCTGCCTGAACTACTGTGCTCTTCCAGCACCACTAATCCAGAATTTGATTTCGACCTCGTTTGATCTAAATTTGACCCCACAGCCTTGCCATATAGTTGATTCTGAACTGCAACCTGGAATAATTCAGTCAGCCATTCAGGAAAGCAAACAAAATACAAATAGTAAGAATAGGCTGGTCATTCATTCTTGGCCTCAGCATTGGATTTGAATGCAATAAAGATCCTCAAATACAGCCTCAGTAATACTGCAAAGTCTTTCTGACATGTACTTATTTGTGTTAAAGTTGAAAGAGCTATTCAAAGTATCATCAAACAACAGCCTTGTCAAGCTATGCACATGGAACTGTGCGTACTCGGCAATGTGCCAGACTCTTCCATCATGATCTTTGGGCATGTGCTGTCCCATCAGCTAGATAAACACACTACAGGTGGTGAAACAAAAAAAAACTTTACAATGGAGACAGAGGTTTCCTGAGACTCTCCAATATTGACAGGGCATTGAGTCAAATATGAGCAAGGAACCCTCCTTCTAATTAACGTGCACCAGTCTTCTTCTGTTGAACAACGAATCTTCCTCCATGTTCAACAAACATGTGGAAGAAGCTCTAAATAGAGTTCCTTTGGGTGGGAGATGACAATGTCCACTACAAAGAGTTATATTGTAATTTCAATGACTGAGCTGATCGAGTCAGAAAGGCAAAGAAGTCAGAATGTGGTGGCATCACCAAGATGAGAAAACCTACTTACTTTCATCTACACCTATTTTTCCATTGTAAATGGACCTGTTCACAACAGAATTGGTTACAGTGCCCATCAAATCACTCTCTGCAATCAAAATTGCATTTTTGTATTCAGACATCCTTTATCATGTCGTACACCATTGCCACTGTACTGAATGAACTAGCTTCAAAACTGATCTAGCCACTCATAATGTGACATCCATGATGTTCTGTCGGCCATCAGAAACTGCAGAACCTTTTTACAGACCACAATCTCTAACCTCAGAAAGTGGCACACACTTTGCTCTAACATTAGTGTCATGCGCGATCACTAATCTTATTTCAGTAAGGAGTTCAGAAGTGTACATCCAGAGCAGTGGTTGACATATTTAAAAATGAAGCACATTTGATAAGACTGCAATATATGACTACACCCATGCTTGCCAGTCGAACTACAATCAAATCCACAAACAATGGATCAAATCAAACCTCTGCCATCCTTCTGCATTCAGTTGTGAATGATGCTGGTGAACGACCAAATGAATAACAGGATGAGGAGCCTCCATAAAGATTCACTCCTCAAATGATGACAGACCCTCATGCATGAATACAAAAAAAGGCAAAAGAATCAGCTGCAATCTTTGGTCAGAAATAATAAGTGAATGATCCAATTTGTTCTACTTTTGAGATTCCAAATATCAAAGATGCCAGACTTCAGCCAATTCAATTCACTCAGGAAATACAACTGGGTGCTGGGAACATCTGAGCTGAAGTTCTCAAGCCTGAGGCTGTAGAACCAAATTTACCAATAACCAAGTCTGTCATGAACAGCCACAAATTTTGCCCACAATTTCTTTCGATAACTTTGTAGTTAATCCCCATATTCAGCATGAACTCTCTTGAGCTAATGTGTGACAAAGAATAATTGCTAAGCAATGAACCTGTCCAACAAGTGAGAATCTAACTACCTTCCCTCAACATGTGATGATGTTGTTTTACTGAACTCCATACTATCCATATCCTGGTGGCTACAATTGTAGAATAGCTACAAATACCATGGCTGAAATAATTTAGAGGCTAGGTTGTTTGAGGCAAGCAATTCATCCCCTCCCTCGACAAAGCCTTTTCATGGAATACCTGCAAGTCCAACAATCCTCAAAGATTATAGAATCATGCATGAGAAAGCACTTATTTGATTAAAACCTGACCTACCACCTTAAACATCCATTTTGTCCTTGACTGCTATATGACTGCAATGTATACCAGCTATTAGTTGAACTGCAGCTATTTGCTATTCTTCTTCAAGAGGATCACACAAATCTCTATCTCCTAACAGATGGCCCAAAGGAACATCACCAATTTCAGATTCCACTCCAAGTCACGCAATATCCTGAATTGTAAATATACATCACTGCTCCTTTATTATCACTGACTCTGCAACTCTTGACCTAATAGTGCTCTAGAAAACACCTTCAAAGCAAGGAAAGCAGTTGTTCAAGAGGGTTCTCCATAATCTTCCACTTCTCCAATGCAATGCGTAACAGATGTTGGTCTTGCCAGCAATTCACCAATCTCACCAATGAATTAAAATAAACAAGTTCCAAAATTTTTCATTTTTCTAGTTTCAGACTGATATATTTATGGTGCAACCGAATAATTCATTCATTGAATAATTAGATAATAATCAGTGAAATGGCCATGTAAACGAGTCCTGGGCAAGGTCCCCCAATTTGTTGTGGTACCTGAGGGGATACACCAAATTGTGACATTCCTGGATGGCGAAGGGTGAACTAGCAGTCCTCCTTATTCACCCACAGATTTAATCCAAGTGGATCCAACAGAGTTTATTTAAAGAGAATCCTATGTTTATGAGTACCTTTCACCCTGATCAAAGTTATTGGCTTCAATGAAGCTGTAAAAGGTTTTAAAAGGAGCCAACTTAATCAGATTTCCTTGAGTTAACAAAGGAATGAATTCATTAGTTATTCAACAGAAGAAAAAATGTTAATGCAATGCATATTCAGACAGACGAAAATTAATGGCACTAAAATGTTAAACAAAATGGATCAGTCTCTGAGTCATTCATTGTGAAGATTAGAAAGTAAAATCCTGTGGCTGTTAGAATGGATGTTGCCTCAAATTTCTCTAGGGGCTTCACTGATCTCCAAGGTTTGTGTTCGGCAGGAGCTGGTAAAACTTAGAAATGAAAGTCACCACACTGATTGGCATGTACACACTGTCAAACCAACTGCAAGGCTGTGCAGCTTAGTAGCATTACTGGTTGCGAGTAGCATTGACATTGAAAGGCTAACAGTTGATATTGAGAGTCTTGGCTTTGCAGGATGACTGAAATTCTTTTGGCCTTGTTCCTTTTGACTTTGGATGTTGAGCAGCAATCAGAGAGAGTGCACCTTTGCTCTTTAGAGTCATAGAGATATACAGCATGGAAACAGATCCTTCAGTCCAAATCATCCATGCTAACCAGATATCCTCACCTAATCTAGTCCCACCTGCCAGCACCCGGCCCATATCCCTCTAAACCTTTCCTATTCATATACCCATCCAGACACCTTTTAAATGTTGTAATTGTACCAGCCTCCACCATTTCCTCTGGCAGCTCATTCCATACATATATCACCTTCTGAGTGAAAACGTTGGCCTTTACGTCTATTTTCCCTAAACATGTCCCTCATGATTTTATAAACCTCTGTTAGGTCACCCCTCAGCCTCCAATGCTTCAGGGAAAACAGCCCCAGCCTGTTCAGCCTCTCCCTCTAGCTCAAATCTTCCAACCCTGGCGACATCCTTGTAAATCTTTTCTGAACCCTTTCAAGTTTCACAACATCCTTCCATTAGGAAGGAGATCAGAACTGCACACACAATTCCAAAAGTGGCCTAACCAATGTCCTTTACAGCTGGACCATTGCCTCCCAACTCTGACCAATAAAGGAAAGCATACCAAACGCCTTCTTCACTATCCTATCTACCTGCGACTCTACGTTCAAGGAGCTATGAACCTGCGCTTCAAGGTCTCTTTGTTCAGTAACACTCTCTGGTGTTACTACCATTAAGTGTATAAGTCCTTCTAAGATTTGCTTTCCCAAAATGCAGCACCTCACATTTATTTAAATTAAACTCCATCTGGTGCCATGTGCAAACTTGCTAATGATACCTCCTCTGTTCACATCAAAATCATTTATATAAATGATGAAAAGTAGTGGACCCAGCACCAATTCTTGTGGCACTCCACTGATCACAGGCCTCTAGTCTGAAAAACTCCACCACCATGCTCAGTCTTCTACCTTTGAGCTAGTTCTGTATCCAAATGGCTAGTTCTCTCTGTACTCCATGAGATCTAACCTTGCTAACCAGTCTTCCATGGGGAATCTTGCTGAACACCTTACTGAAGTCCATATAAGAGCATGTCTGCCACTCTGCCCTCATCAATTCTCTTTGTTATTTTTCAAAAAACTCAATCAAGTTTGTGAGACATGATTTCCCATGCACAATGCCACATTGACAATTGCTAATCAATCCTCGTCTATCCAAATACATGTACATCCTATCCCTCAGGATTCTGTCCAACAATTTGCCCACCACTGGTCTATAATTCACTGGCTTGTCCTTACCACCTTTCTTGAATAGTGGCACCATGTTAGTCAACCTCCAGTCTCTGGCACCTCACCTGTGACTATCAATGATACAAATATCTCAGCAAGGAGCTCACCAATCATATCCCTAGCTTTCCACAGAGTTCTAAGGTGCACCCGATCAGGTCCTGGGGATTTATCCACTTTTATATGTTTCAAGACATCCAACACTTCATCTGTAATATGGACATTTTTAAGATGTCACTATCTATTTTCCTACATTCTATATCTTCCATGTCCTTTCTTTACATGCAAGTTATCATTGTTCTCAAACTGTGACTTCTACAACACTCAAGCCCACAAACTAGGACATCAGGCTAGTCACATACATAGGCCATAGCCTTTTAACCCTCCTTCTTTGATATCCCTTGAAAACTAAACAAGAAACATGTGTGCAGGAGATGGCCTTCTGCTGAGAGAGAGAGTTGGGGGATTAGCCTCTTCCGACCTCATCCTTTTCAGTCTTTCTGTTTGAAGTTTCCCTCACACTATGGGCGTGATGTTCCAGCATTCCTTTCCAGCTAGCCACTGAACTTATTTTCATCATTTGACTGCTTCTCCTTTTTGGTAAAATAAATATATATTGTATTTAAATGCTCAGTATGTCCATAGGTGTTCAGTGGTTATAACTGATGGTCATGAAATAAGGCACATATTCTTTAACAATTTTTACATGTTCAACCGATGGCACTTGTGAAGTTGTTCTTACATATCTTGCTGCGAATTGGAAAAATTAATATATTTATGTTTATAGATATCAATGTATGCAGCTAACATGGGGCTTAGAATCAGGAAAATAGATAAAGGTAAAAATGTCAAAAGGTAAAAATGAAGTTTGCAGAGCTTTGAATCTCAATGATTTTCAAATCCTGTGTCTGAGGATAATAAATTGAATTTTACTTTACTTTAGTTGTGAGAAAGTGAACTCCACTGTATTTTACAACAATAAGCATGTAATCATAAGATACAGAGAATACAATTATACATTTGAAGCTTCTGATGGAGTCATAAAACACAGAAATGATGCTTAAGTACTGTTTGGGGATGATTTGAAGCAAATTATTTTCTCAGGATTACCTAGTTGTCTCCACCTATTATTTGACTATGTTTGAATGCAGGAAAGTTCATTCATTTTCACACTTGATCCTCAAGGTTTTTGCAATGTACATTTCGAATAATATGCATACAATGGAGACCAATAGACTTCAATACAGATGAGCGTGCACAATAAGAGTTGGTTTCATTGCAATGAAGATAGATTCTAGTTGGTTGAAGGTCAGTGTATTGATGATTAAAGGAATTATTCCATGTCTATTATAAAAAGGATAGTGTAACTTCATCGCATGCTTCTAATTTTTTCTTAATATAGAGAAAAATAGGAAACGTCTATTTTGGCTCTGATCACATTATCTTACAACCGATCACATCTTATCCACAATTTTTTTTTTAATGCAGTGCTAATTTACATTTGAAAAGGAAGCTTTCAGCAAAGCTGAAGTTGGTGTGGCAGAAAGTGCAATGTTTCTGATAAGGGAAATTCTGATGATCAGCCATCAACCTGCTAAATGAAGCAGTGCTTCAAAAATACCTGCAGCAATAAATTATTTTAAAAAATCCTTTTTACTGCTTGGCTTGGCATTACTGAAGCTATACTTCCTTCTGGTTTAATTTCGAAAAAAATCAGACCAATTCACCAAAGTCGGATTTATAAAAATCAACATATTTTTGTCTTTAAACTTCAAACACCATTATGCAATGTGTATTGTACACAGAGTTCAGATCAAAGTGTGGCCTTAGAGTGAAAACAAGCTGAAAGGCAAGGGGTAATTGGATCAGGCTGTGTAATTTTTAAGTCATAGAACATTATCAAGTTCTTTCTCGACATTGAAGCAACAAAATTTCTGTGACATGTATTTTTACAAGTATAAAGTGTATCACAAGTTGAAACTTGAAATAAAAACAGAAAATGCTGGAAGAACTCAGCAGATTTAGCAGTATAAATGGAGAGAGACAGACTAATGTCTCAAGTCCAATCTGATTTAATAACAATAGCAGTTTCTCCTTCCAGAGGTACTGCCAAACCTGGTGAGTTTCTCCAGCACTTAGTTGTTATTTCACATTTTCAGTGTCCACTGTATTTTGATTTTGTTAAAAGTTGAAACTTATAATTTTCTTTGCAATGCAGACTAAGGACCTAACACATTCAATTAAGACTGGGTATGAGGGTGTGATTGCAATGTGTCAATTCCTTTAGGCATTTTTGTCAAAATGTATAATCCAGAAAAAGATATAGAAGTATGACATAAATCTTGTAAAAATACAATTTATTGTCTAGGGTGCATGCAGGCATTAATTTTTAAATGATCTTTCGATATTAAAATGGAAAATGCACACCTTCTCTCCCACAGGTGCCATCTTTTTGGTGCCAGGGATGCCAACAATACTCTCATACATTGTCTAAATGAGCAGCCTTCATATGTGGGAGCAAATGTTGACAAAGTATTCCAATTGCGTGGAAGCATATCACAGCTGAGCCTAAACATATCTTTGGTCCACAGTGACACCTGCAAAGAGAAAACAGCTGGTGTCGCCACAACCAAAAACTAGTTCTCTTGATGCCAGAGAGAAACACATATTCTATTTGATTTTTGCAGCTCTGAAGAAAGTTGTGCTATTGTAGAGGAAGCAGATTGCTGGCAAGTTGCAATATTTTTTAATTATAAAGTAACATGAAATGGGCAAATATATAACTCACAAAAATAATGACCTAACTTTTTTTGTGCGGTTCAAAGACCGATGCATAAACTTTTGCCCAACCAGGTTGCAGATTCATGTTGAGACTTTAGCAGAAATGTTAAAAGAATGAGCTTCATAACCACAGAGGTTGAGACAAACCTCAAATTAAGTTTCTTTTTCAGAATGATTAGGATCAGTTTTATCAGAATTAAACATTAAAATGAATGGTGTTTTGGGTATGCTGCGTTCATGTTCAATCACTTCTATGGGATGGGGTCATTGAGGTTATAAAATAGTTAACCTCATTGCTGTGGATGTGGAGTCATGGGCAGACCGAACCATGTATAAATGGCAGATTTCCTGCCCGAAACAGATTATTTCATGATAATTTCATGGTTACCATGACAGACTCTGAGTTCAATTCTAAGTTTGTTAACTGAATTTAAATTCCACCACCTCTCCATAGTGAGTTTCAAACCATTTCCCTCATGCTTAAACTAGGCATTCTGACAACCAAGGATATTACCACGACACCGGAAACTCACAGAGGGAGTCATCTTTAAATTCCTTTCTGGGATATGGTGGACCAGGGAATTAAAGAGTTATGCTCAACAGCGGTACTGCCAGTCAGCTGACAAATGGTGCTGCAATTCCTTTTCTACTCCTCTTGCTGACAAAATTGTTCTATCCAAAAAAAGGAACTGAAAGACTATACTTACAGAAAAAAATATTCATGCATGTGGGTGACATCGGGCTTAGAATCAGGAAAATATTTAAATCTGCTGTCATCAGGTAAATATGAAGGTTGTCTCAGTTTTAAAAATAAACTAAAAATGAACCATAAGTCAAAATGCACTTGACCTACTCAGTTAAATATAAATTTTCTTGTGACATTATTTGTTTTGGCTAATATTGATCTTCTAACCAGCATCAGTAAAGAAAATTCTGTTTCTTATCCCATTAATATTTGCAGAAGCGTGTTGTGTACAAATTGACAGCTGCCCTTTGAACACTGCAGTAGAGATTATGTTTCAAAAGTACTTTGTAGTTGTCAAATGCTTTGCTGCATCACAAAAGCCATCAAATTATTTTTAGCAATATAATTTAACTAATTTCAGACCTCAAATTTTGCTTTTCCTGTCTTCATAATCTGCTGCAGAAAGTTAGATAAAGAGAATACTTTGACATTGATTATGTATTAAATATGATGGGGTTATAGAATTTTACAAAAATAAATCTCTGCAGGAAGCAGTTTTGAAAGCAAACTAAATAAGCACAATCAATTAGCCCAATCTTTGATCTCTACTCAAGTGGCATTATAGGTTGGTATCAACTGAACTGGCAGCTAAATTTAACAATTCTGAGCAGTGTTATAGGGTGTTAGTGCCATCTCAATGCATTGCCCAGCCTCTGGCTGCCATTTCTGCTTGTTTCATCAATCAATTTGACAGGAAGCATATTGCAATGCTTTTCCTTACCCTCAGTCACAGATTTTCATTTCTCTGCCAGGGAACCTTATCGTCTGTGGATGAAATCGAAGTGCAAATGTCAGTTACAATGGGATTTGGCTCCTTGTCTTGCTCAGTGGGTAAATGCGTGATGTTATATGCCACACAAAGAAGACCATTATGCTCTGTGCTTAGCTAGGTCATCTCAGCAGGAGAGTTGTCAAGAGAAAGAGAAAGTAACCTCAATTCCTAATCATTGTCCAGTCATGCCTGATGCAAATGTATATATGACTTAGACAGAGAGAACATTTTCACTTATGAAAAGAAAGGAGGAAATCTACTTCATTGTGTCCTTCAGCACAGCCCAGAGAAGTTCTTAACTACTGAATTAATTTTGAAATGTAGTTACAGTTGTGAATGACAAAACTTAAAAATAAGTAAAGTCCCCTCAGCAAGTAACATTAGATGAGTTAGGAGTCCATGTGTTTTCATAGTATTGATTAAGAAACATTGATGGAGTGAGAAAGACTCCTCTGAACATTAGTAAATGTTTTGTTTCTTTTCTGAATTGAGCTATGCGACATTATGAATTCTTTCAATCACTGCTTGCACCAAAGGCTCATCTTAGATGTTATGCACTGAAATTTACAATTTAACCCAAATCTCTATGACTCAGCCACAAAATGGTGCCAGCAAATGAGCTGACATTCTGAAAAATGAAAGAGTGACTTTGCAGACTGATGGTGAATTGCAATTTTTTCAGATGCATTAACAATATTTTTTGTCTGAATTCAAAACAGAATTTAAGTTCGAGTAAAACAGAAATATAAGCATTTTCCATGAAACATCAGTGCTGTACATAGTTATCAACATAATGGTTTTTGAGCTGGATCTTAGTGGTGAGTTCATTTTATCTAGCTGTTCATAATCCAATGGTGATTCGGTGGTTAGCACTGCTGCCTCACAGCACCAGGGACCCGGTTCAATTCTAGCCTTCGGTGACTGTGTGGAATTTGCATGTCTGAGTGGGTTTCCTCCCACAGTCCAAATATGTGCAAATTATGTGTATTGGCCAAGCTAGATGCAAGGCTATAGCATCTCGGGGGCGAGATGGTCTTTGGAGAGTCAGTGTGGACTCAATGGGCCAAATAGCCTGCTTCCACAATATAGGTTTCCACAAGATGAACCCCTTAAACAGTGAGGGAATTAAGACAGTTTCTGCCTTCAGTACAATGACTATTAAAAGCCTTCCTGTCAGACTGGCACCATATTCTTCTATTCAGGCAGATTTTATACACTTGATCTCATCAATCATTAATTGGAGACTTGGTATCAGATCAGTGTTAGACATGACAAGTACAAATATGTACTAGAGGGCTCGAGAAATAAACTAAAATGTCCAGAATCAGACTAAGTGCATTCTAACATTAATTTATTGTTCGCAATTAACACTAGCTGTAATACCCACAGCATCTCTTTAAGATCACTTGAAATAACCCTGTTGAAAGATGTCCCTTCTTGCTGCTAGTGTTACATCTTATTTTCCTTTTCTTCTTTTATGTAAATGATGTACATAATTAGGCTGATTAATTTTATGAAAAAACTAATTAGATTTGCTGCCAAAGCTCTTGTTGAGCACATATTGTACTTCCCCAAATAACATTTACTTTTTTGCAGCCCTTTTTAAAAATAGTAACTGATCCAGATTAATTTTTAATTGCTTATTGTGCAATTACAATTGTATACACTGCAGCTTTCCGCATCCCCCCACCTCCCCATCCATCAACACTCTTTAATGCTTTATTGCCACTTTAAGTAATGGGTAATGTGCAGGACAAGGTTCTTAGGCCATGTGCATAGTAAGACACAGATAAATTGTTCCTATTAGGTGTATTACTACCAACCTTTACATCAATAGATCACTGAGGTGGGCAGGCACAGAGCCAGAAATCTGTAACAGCTGGGGAAATCTTTGCTTGTGTGTATATGAGCCCAAATAACTTAAGAAAGTTAGTGACTATTAATATATTATTTAACAGTTAATTTTTAAATAAAACTGTGATGCTGAACATGTCCACATTTTTTGCGTACAGCTTTTATGTGAAATATTTTTAAAAATACGAGCCTTTTCTTTAAGCACATATTTGTTTGTTCGAAATAGAGAAAAAAATCTCTTTCGACTATCTCAATGGTGTTTCTTAATTTGAGCTTTTGGAGACGTCATTCTGCTGCATCGGTATTAAGACCATAAGACATAGGAGTGCAATGAAGGCCAGAAGGCCAATAGGCCCATCGAGTCCACTCCGCCATTCAATCATGGCTGATGGGTATTCCAAAGCCACTTACCCGCACTCACCCCGTATCCCTTAATTCCTTGCAAAATTAAAAATTTATCAGTCTCTGCCTCAAAGACATTTAACATCCAGGCCTTGACTGCGCTCCACGGCAATGAATTCCACAGGCCCACCATTGTCTGGCTGAAGAAATGTCCCCTCATTTCCATTTTAAATTGACCCCCTCTAATTCTAAGTCCGTGCCCATGGGTCCTAGTATCCCCGCCTGATGGAAACAAATTCCCAGTGTCCACCCTTTCTAAGCCATGCATTATCTTGTAAGTTTCTATTAGATCTCCCCTCAACCTTCTAAACTCGAATGAATACAATCCCAAGATCCTCAGCCGTTCATCATGTGTTAGGCCTATCATTCCAGGGATCATCCGTGTGAATCTCCACTGGACACGCTCCAGTGCCAGTATGTCCTTCCTGAGGTGTGGGGCCCAAAACTGGACACAGTATTCTGAATGGGGCCAAACCAGATCTTTATAAAGTCTCAGTAGCATGTCACTGCTTTCATATTCCAAGCCTCTTGAGATAAATGACAACATTGCATTCGCTTTCTTAACCACAGACTCATCCTGCAAGTCAACCTTTAGAGAATCCTGGACTAGCGCTCCCAGGTCCCTTTGTACTTTGGCTTTATGAATTTTCTCACCGTTTAGAAAATAGTCCATGCCTGTATTCTTTTTTCCAAAGTGTAAGACTTTGCATTTGCTCACATTGAATTTCATCAGCCATTTCTTGGACAATTCTCCTAAACTGTCTAAATCTTTCTGCAGCCTCCCCATCTCCTCAAAACTACCTGCTTGTCCGCCTATCTTTGTATCATCGGCAAACTTCGCCAGAATGCCCCCAGTCCCTTCATCCAGAATATTAATATATAAAGTGAACTGCTGGGGCCCCAATACTGAACTTGTCACTAGCTGCCATTCCGGAAAAGAATCTTTTATCCCAACTCTGTCTTCTGCCAGACAGCCAATCCTCAATCCATGCCAGTAGCTCACCTCGAACACCATGGGCCCTCACCTTACCCAGAAGCCTCCAGTGAGGCACTTATCAAAAGCCATTTGGAAGTCTGGTTAGATAACATCCACTG
This sequence comes from Chiloscyllium punctatum, assembly GCF_047496795.1. Classification (NCBI taxonomy): domain Eukaryota; kingdom Metazoa; phylum Chordata; class Chondrichthyes; order Orectolobiformes; family Hemiscylliidae; genus Chiloscyllium; species Chiloscyllium punctatum. The sequence goes on along the minus strand of NC_092761.1, from coordinate 66,019,905 downwards.
GGTTTCCATGGTCTAACCTACTTAATACCACTTCGAAGAATTTTAACAGGTTTGTCAGGCACGACCTCCCCTTACTAAATCCGTGTTGACTTGTTCTAATCTGACCCTGCACTTCCAAGAATTTAGAAATCCCATCCTTAATGATGGATTCTAGAATTATACCTACAAATGAGGTTAGGCTAATTGGCCTCTAATTTTCCATCTTTTGTCTTGATCCTTTATTGAACAAGGGGATTACAACAGCGATTTTCCAATCATCTGGGACTTTCCCTGACTCCAGTGATTTTTGAAAGATCACAACCAATGCCTCTGCTATTTCTTCAGCCACCTCCCTCAGACCTCTAGGATGTACCCCATCGGGGCCAGGAGATTTATCAATTTTTAGGCTTTTCAGCTTTTCTAGCACTATTATGTTCATGTATCATGTAAATTCAAAGAGCAGCACAGTGGCTCAGTGGTTAAAATGGCTGCTTCACAGTGCCAGAGTTCCAGTCCACCCTCGGGGGAAATGTATGTGTTGAGTTTGCACATTCTCCCCATGTCTGCGTGAATTTGCTCCAGCTTCCACCCTCTGTCCAAAGATGTGCAGGTTAGGTGGATTGGCCAAGCTAAATTGCCCTTAGTGTCCAGGGAGGTATAGGATAGGCAGATTAGCCATGGAAAATGCAGGGTTTTTGAGATAGGGTAGAGGTTTGGGTCTTGGTAAGATGGTCTTTAGAGGGGTGGTGTGGACTCAGTGGGCTGAATGACTTGCTTCCACACTCTAGGGATTCTGTTTTTATGTTCTTTCAGGGAAAAATAAAGTTGCCAGAATCATTCTGGACCATAGGGCTGTTCTCTCATATTAGAGATGACTGGTGTGGTTTAACTTGGGGGACACCACGTCTAGGGGAGGGGAGAGGTTGAGAAGGAGAATCCTTCTTGGTAAACTCAGCAGATGCAGGAATTGAACCCACACTGTTGACATCACCATGCATGCTAAACAGCCATTTGAATAGTAAAGAGCTATCAATTTCATCAACTGTGCTCATGCTTACTGTGACTTATCTCAGAACGCTCAACATTAATCCACTTTACCCTGTCAAACCAAGCTGAACTTTTATTCACTAACCACATGTTTATTAAATTTCATATTTACAAAACATTTGCAAAGAGGTCTCACATCGTCTCATCTGGTAGTGTCTGGCAGGGATGCCTGTAACCAAATGGCATCAGGGAACAAATGATGGTTATGTTCTAATGAAGGAATGACCAGGTGAGGGAGGGGCTCTTCTGGCAAAACGATTGTGTTCCTACCTCTGAGTCACATCTGTTGCAGAGATATGAGACAATATCTCAGAATAGGGTGATTAGAAAATATCAGTAACTGGGTAAAACCTGGCTGAATGCATAGGGAGAACATGTAAGCAGTTTTGTGACTGTGTAAGTTGAAATATACCTCTGACTAGAAAAGTATATACCTAGATTCTAACCACTTGTCAACCTCTGGTGTTTCATCTCAGATGCACATGATTATCAGAACCACTCCACTTCAAATATAAATGAAAATTTTGCAGCCATACTAATTCAGCTGCTAATTTTTCATCTTTGCCAGTTTAAATCCTTGCCTCTTCCACTGAGGATATCTAAATCCAATGCTTAAATTCAAATGAAACCTGGTTTCCAGTGTAACAAACAAATGAATTTGAGTCCATTTGCTTTGAACAGTAAGCATCAACAGGATAGGTCTCACAATTCAGGCAAAGTGGGTGAAATTTTCCAGTGTTCTGAAACTACTCTTTTTGGTTGTTCACCACTACCGTGCGATTATTTCATACAAATGGATGCATGACAGTCGAAAGATGACAAAATTATCATTTCTTGCTCAGATTTTTTTCAGAAAATTCTGACTGGAAGGATCTAACTAGAGGAAGGTAAGGAGGACCAATTTGCATTTCAGTTGTTCAGACACTGAATGACATTGATGATAACTGTAAAAAAGAAACGTGAAGCCTTGACAATGTGATTCTTGGCTGAAACAGACAGAAATTGAGTTGCAGCATTGGGCTTATTTATCAATTCATGCTGAGGGGTGGAAGAGGGACAAAGTCCTTGCAGCAGAAACTGTTTAACCTGGAGAATATCTGAAAATATGTATTGTGCAGAGTATCTCCAATCTTAGATTTTTGTATACAAACTATATTATCTCAAGATGACAAACTGTTCATTCTTTCGGATATCTTTTCAAGTATAAGTATAATGCCATTATTTTTCAGTTGAGACAATATTACATTAGGAAGGAAGACTGCTGCCTGGGATGGCTATATCAGAGATTGCACTATAAACATCTATAGTTATGTGAGAAAGGAACTTAATAAGGGTTCAGTAGAAAAGTCACATCTCTAATCTTTATGCTATTGTTGCCATTTTTATAGCTTTTCATAAACAATAACACTGATCACAAAGTTTTTAAGGAAGCTAAAATGAGTGCTCTTTCAACACTGGCAACTTTGTAAATGCTGGGAACAGTTTCCATATTAAGAACCCAAAGACAGTTCTTATTATATGAGAGGGAGATTGAGATGGAATGGAACAAAGCATGTATTCAAAATAATTAAAAATGGGAAAATTTCATGTTCTGAAACAAAGTCAATTTTAAATTTTTATCTGTGAACTAGAAGTCAATTGTCCTGCAGAATTAGAAACTAACATGGATTTGTAATAATGTGATCAGAAGTGTCAGAAAATAAGGTTCAAGGCAAAACTGATTACAAAGAAATCAAAGCACTGTAAAATAATGATCAGCCTATCCAAATGGTTATGAGTCAAATGCAAGACTTCTATCGCTCAACTTGGTGACTCAAGTTGGGTCAAATATTTCAGTGGAGGCCACTGCACAGAGTTGTGTGTGATAACCAACTAATCCTTCTCATTGAGAGAACAAAATGTATCACCCAAAGACACGTGTTTAATTGTGTAACTTCTTTTCTGAAGTGCATTGTTAGTTGTCGCAGATAAATTGGTTTGACTATGTTGCTACCTCTTAAAGAAAAATAAATGTAAGTATAGGCATTTGGTTGTGGTAATGGTAAACGTAACAAAGAAAATACCCAGCCCTTCTGTCAATAAAAAGCATTTTCTCCTTCAGTTTCTGTACGATATCTTGCAAACACGAACCTAGGAGACCATTCACCACCTACACTTCAGTTTGTTATTGACTTCACAGTAGGAAATGGCAACTCTCATATTCACAGCACACTATATCAATCTTGTACTTCTCCCAGTTCTATATCTTCAACTGCAGTAGCTCTGGATCTTACAATTGTTTTTTTACATTTTTTCTGCTGGTTCTCATGGGGTACAGAGCAACGATGTCATTAACCTCGCAGTACTTCGCACTGCAAACAGCGTTTGTTTAACATGCTGATACCCGGGATACCGGGTCACCAACGTGAAAGTGTAAAGAGCTTAGAAACTGGAGACTTCCTTCGAGTTGAGGGCAGAATTCTGCAAAGTACATCTATAGGGAAAGCTATATGGTATTAATGCCCGGGGCAGGTCATCAGTCTTCCTCTACTTGCACAGACACAAAGAAAATCTCTCAAACAAGTGAGGATTTAGAATGTAATGACTTGAACATTTGTGAACAGTGTGAGAAAGGATTCCTTGGGGATGTGCAGAGAATGCCTGTAAGGAGGTCGCTCATGGGATAAAAGTACAGTCAATTTAAAAGGGCGCTGTTCTCAGATGTTTGAGCTGGCAAATCAGAAATGTTAACTGATAATTTAACAACTCTGGTTTCTATCACTCAATTCACAAAGAAAAGCCATAGAATATTAAAGCAACAAACAGCTCACTGAGCAGCTTTTTAAAACATTAAATATCAGTTCAAAGGGTTTCTGAAATGTATTTTTCAGAAACTTTAGCCACAAAGAAGTTAACCCTTGTTTTTCCTTGGAATTTCATTGATATCATTAAATTATTGAACATAAACAAAATGTAAAAGCAAAGATTGCGCATAAAAAAGGAAGTCTATAGTTGTGCTGAAAGTCAATTTTGATGCCGTATTGGGCATGTAGCGACAATCAACAACCACGGTGAGAAGAAATATTTGTGGAAATGGATTGCATCCCTAGAAAGAGGAACAGCATAACACAACAATTACTTCAGATGCAATCTCTGTCACCAACCAGAACACAGGCAGCAGTCACTGACCATGTACAGAGAACGGCAATTACAGATCCTTCCAACTATTTAATGACAATTTCACAAATGACAATTGCTGTCAAATTTTAATTATGCACATTATAAAGCAATGTTCAATTTACGTTCTGAATTACAGAACATTTCTCAACACCCACTTTAATAAGCTCAAGTATTTATCACGTAGTGTTGCTGCAGGCAGGGATAGGTTAAAGGAGGCTTTCTGTGCCACCAAAGAGAGTGAAAGTGATGGGACTGAAAACTAGAACAACCAGAACAGTTGATTGCACATCATGAGTGGATGGTAATTTCAAATGTGCACTTTGAAAGAACTGTGTGCCAGATGGGGGTAGTAGCCTTGAGAAACCTAAACATAAGTGAAATACATCAGTGATCAGTGGTGCTTTTAACTTATTATTTGTTCCACTTCTAGATTCAAATCTTACCTCTTACTGCACTGAGTAAACAGCTCCACAACTGGATTGTTCTAATATTTCTCAAATTATTTCCACTGGAAGACCTGCAAAATGTTTGAGGTTCCCCTCCTGCGGCAGTGTCCAAGACTTCCTAAATTGATGAGTTTGCCTATTGGTCAACAAATAAAATTTTATTTTTCAAGTCATGTATGACCTAAGTGAAAAGCAGTTGACATCCTATCACAGATGAACCCATCCAGTAACTATAGACTGAAAATGATGTTATTTCTACTAATTTGCTCCTTCCAACCACCAGATGAAAAGGAGATTGAGAGATTGGGATGAACAGGGTATATTATAAAGATAGGTATTGAGAAAAAGCTTTGAGATAAACAGTGAGGTCTAGCTCAGACAACAATTTGTGAAGGGCCTCCTTTTCTTTACTCCGCACTCAGGCCAGTGTCTGGGGTTCGCTGATTATTGTGGTGGTCTCTCTCCAGCAGGCTCTAAAACTTCAAAGCCCCGAACACCGCACTAGGGCAACTCTGCTGGAGAGAGAACGCTGAACCAAACTCCCTGCTTATAGCCTGAACAGCAAGTCGAAACTTAGCTCCACACAGTAATCGCGACCGCCACCAAAGCCTAGGCGATTCGCTCTCTTGTTGGTGGGACAACGGCCACCTGGTACCTACCCACTCGGGCAGTACCCACAAGAGAGAAAAAGAGCAATCAAAGTGCTTATCCTGGTCAGCACTCCCCCTTGAGTCGGCTGTGCGAATCGTCCAGATCACCCTTCAGTCCTTGACCTTGGGATTTTGTCAGGGATCTGCTCTGAACTCAGCAATAAATGGTGTGCCCAGAAGGAGCACAGACAGACTCAAATAGGAGTTCAAAATTACCAGTGAACTTTATTACAGAAAAAAATTCAACTTGCTCAGTCCATACAATACCTCCATAAAACTTATGGAATGATATAAAATAAAAGAAAACTGGAGCAGACACAATGTAAGTCTTTAACCGTACACAATTTACAGGGTACTTATACTTAATACTTGAATTACACAACCACCCTCCCTCCATGCCAAACCAACTACTCCAGAGTATGAGGGTCACAGGCCTGAAAAGGGTTTTTATGGTCTCAGAGAGACCTGTTGCTTGTCCAGTGGGGCTTCCTCTCTGCTTCGGGTATTGTTGCAGAATTCCAAAGTCCGAGGTCGCAGACAGGGTCGATGCCTTCAGCCCCAAAGGGTTGGTGTCGAGTCGCAGCGAGTTCAGAGCAAAGAGAGTGAAAAGGAAAAGAGTCCCAACAGCTGTCCCTGCTCCCCCTTTTACCCTTGTGATTCCAAAGGGCTGGCTCCCTCCACCCCTCAGGTAACATTCAATTTCACAAAGCATCTCCAGTGATTGCAGCAGCCAGTTTAAACTCATCATTGATGGAAACAAAAGGTACCATCCCAAATTTACTTCAATGAATTTTTCATGTCTTCATGGAGCCTTCTTAAACAGTTTTCAGACTAGAGAAAATTGTTATTCCATGAACTAGACAGACTCCATTGTTCACAGTTTCGGAGTTCATTACCATTTCAATGCTGGTCCCTTGTTACGATGTCTGGCAGGTGCCATTTTGTTGGTCAAGTTGTCTTATACCTCTGAGGATCTCTGCCCCCAGAAGAGGGTGTGTCCTTACTCTGGCAGGCCTGCTGGGAAACCCTGCCAGCACAGATGCCAGGTTGACCAGTTTTTTTACAAAAGGCCATTCTCTTTCAGTCTTTCTTTTGAAACTGGGGATTGCTCTGATACTGCTACATAATGGACATTGCTTTAGACATTCATGATGTCGCAATCTCTATGTTTGACTGCATAGTAGCATGCTCAATGACTGATGTGTTCCCAATTTCATGAACATTGGAGAAAGGAAGTCAATGAGCCAAAGCATTTGTATAGAATGTTTTCCACTAATTCAGGGGCACTTTTACTAAAAATGAAAGCAAGTCACTTGTCATCATCTTGTACTTATCACAGGGTGTACAGCCATGGATGAGGATAAAAACTAAAACAAATCCAAGTGTGAAGATTGATAGAATCTTAGTTATGTGTATTCAGTCAGAATCTCGTAGGGGATGTGTTGGGAAGAGTCATCGAGTCATAGAGGTGTACAGCACATTAACAGACCCTTCAGTACAACTTATCCATGCCAACCAGATATCCTAACCTCATCTCTTTCCTTTTGCCAGCACTTGGTCCATATCCCTCTAATAGGCCCATCCTATTCACGTACCCATCCAGCCTCCACCACTTCCTCTGGCAGCTCGATTCATACACGCACCAGCCTCTGCGTGAAAAAGTTGCCCCTTAGGTCCCTTTTAAACTTATCCCCTCAGTTTAAACCTATGCCTTCTAGTTCTGGACTCCCCTACCCCATCTTTGTCTATTTACTCTATCCATGACACTCATGATTATATAAAACTCGATAAGATCATCCCTTAGTCTCTGATGCTCCAGGGAAAACAGCTTTTTCAGCCTTTCCCTGTAGCTCAAATCCTCCAACCCAGGCAACATCCTTGCAAATCTTTTCTTAATCCTTTTAAGTTTCATAACATCCTTCCAGTAGGAGAACGACCAAAATTGCAAACAATGTTCCAAAAGTGGTCTAACCAATATCCTGTACAGCTGCAACATGATCTCCCAACTCCTGTACTCAATGTACTCCATAAAAGAAAGCATACCAAACACCATCTTCACTATCCTATCTACCTGTGACTCCACTTTCAAGGAGCAATGAACCTGCACTCCAAGGTCTCTTTGTTCAGCAACACTCCCCAGGCCCTTACCATGAAGTGTATAAGTCCTGCGCTGATTTGCCTTTCCAAAATGCATTTATCTAAATTAATCTCCATCTGCCAGTCCTCAGCCCATTGGCCAATCTGATCAAGATCCCATTGTACTCTGAGTTAACCTTCTTCGCTGTCCACTATACCTCCAATTTTGGTGCCATCTATAAACTTAATAATTATACCTCCTATGTTCACACACAAATCATTTATATAAGTGACAAAAAGCAGTGGACCCAGCACCGACCCTTGTGACACACCACTGGTCATAGGCCTCCAGTCTGAAAAGCAACCCTCCACCGCTATCCTCTGTCATTTACCTTCAAGCCAGTTCTGTATCAAATGGATAGTTCTCCCTATATTCCATGAGATTTAACCTTGCTAGCCAGTCTACCATGAGGAACCTTGTCAAACGCCTCAGTGAAGTCCATATAGATCACTTTTTTTTTTAGCACAGAACAATATTTGTTCACTTAACATTGAGTTTTAGTGATCTCTGACACTAACTGTAAATGCAGACGGGCCCAGAAAACCAACCAAATTCATTTACTTCGAGTATGGCAAAATCCAAATCAAGTAATATCCATTGCTCAGCTGCAAAAGTTGAAGATTTTATCCATAGTAATCTCTCCTATCCAATGGAAACGGTATTGAACATTATATTGACTTATGTTTTACAGTCCAGCAGACTTACATTCATTGAAACTGAATGGGTCATGTTCTCAAAGCCTTTGAAGTTCATAAGTTTGCCTCAAGAACATAGGGAAAGAGTTTCTATCCCTTCAGTTTTTAATCCAATTCTGATATGATACGGTCATAGCAGCCTTGATTGTAACTTGTTTCACATTTGCCTGACTGCAAACCTGAATCACAACCATCCAACATGAACCCCAGGAAAGTGAGAGAATGTTCAATGGATGCATTGGAATTTGGTCACATTAGTGTCAGATAATTTTTAAAAATGACCACCATTTTCCACAAAATACTTCTCATATCCCTTGACACCCTTCATGCACTCAGTTCAATTTCAGACAACATATTGATCCATTCCCCACTCCCTGAAGCACATATTTTTTGTGCATGTTGTAGCAAGAGCATGATCACATCTCCAGTCTGTTCAACACACACCATCAGTCTGACATGATTGATGCATTTGATTGGTAATTTATGAACAGCTTGCAATTGTACATACAGATAGTGGGGTGGAATGGGGGAGCAATAAACAAACATTTGCATCGCGGCAAATGGATGTTTTATTTCCCCTCTTCAATTTCATTATAATTCTAAAAGTAAACAGCTAAGAAATAAACTAAGTACCACAAGGTGCATTTATATTTATGCCTGAGGTTTACAACCATCTGCTTCGATGCATTGGAATGGCTGCTGTATTGCTACAGTTCGAAATATTTATGCCACATTGCTCTGTCATATTTAGTCTCAGTGCTATCACATCACACTCAATCGATGTTATTTCAAACATTGGATTAACTTGGTTGACTAAACAAAAATTCACAATATGTAATGTTATTTATTTTTGGTAGGTGCGTAGAACTCAAAATTTGAAAAACATTCTTCCATTACCTGTACGCTTATACGGGATAATATTCACAGTCTTTCAATACCTTACTTCTTCCACATGGATAAATGCAGCATAGGTAACTGGTGATCAACCAAAGTTCATTCATAGACTCATAGGGTCATAAAGCATGAAAACAGGCCTTTCGGTCCAACCAGTCCATGTCAGCTGTGTTCCCAAACTAAAATAGTTCTGTCTGCATTTAGCCTATGTCCCTCCAAACCTTACTTATTTTGGTACATACCTAAATGTCTTTTTAACATTGTGACTGGACCTGCATCAATCACTGCCTATGGCAGTTCATTCCACACACGAAGCACTCTCTCTGTAAACAAGCTGCCCTTCATGTCCTTTTTAAATCTTTCTCCTCGCAACTTAAAAATACACCCCCGAACTCCCCACATTCAGAAAAAGACATTTACTATTCACCTCATGTGGCCCTCAAGATTTTATAAACATCTACCAGGTTATCCCTCAACCTTCTATGATCCAATGGAAGAAGTCCCAGCCTGTCCAGCCTTTCCTTAAAATTCAAACCAATCATTCCGAGCAACATCCTGGTAAATATTTTCTGAACCCTCTCTAGTTTGATAATATTCTTTCTATAATAGGGTGACCAGAACTGCATATAGTAATCCAGAAGAGGCCTCACCAACATCTTGTAGAACCTAAATGTGACATCCCAACCCTATTCTCAGAGGTCTGTGCAGTGAAAACATGCATGATAAATACCTTCTTATCCACCCTGTCTACTTGTGATGCAAATTTCAAAGAATTATGTCCCTGAATCCCTAGGTCTCTCTGTTCTATAACAGTACCAAAGGCCCCAACATTAATCGTATACATCTTGCCTCTGCTGGTCTTACCAAAATGCAACACCTGACATTTATCCAAATTAAACTCCACCTCCGACTCCTGAGCCCATTTACCCAATTGATCAAAACCTTCTTTGTAATCTGAGGTAACCCTCTTCACTGTCCACGGTACCACCAATTTTGGGGGTTTTCATTCATAAACTTACTAACCATGTCTCCTACATTCTCATCCAAATCATTTCTACAATTGACAAACAAAAGTGTACCAATACTGATCTCTCTGAAACACTACTGGTCACAGGCCTCCAATGCAAAAAATAACCCGCCATCACTGTCTCCTACTATAAAGCCAATTTTGAATCCAATTGGCAAGATCCCTCCATGTGATCTCACTTTACTAATTTAATTACTAATTAAATGCAGAAATTTATCAAAGTATTTACTAAATGTTTTAAGTTAACTCAATTCATGTGGCTTTAACTTTGATGACCAGATGTTGGTGAGGCCTCTTCTGGATTACTATATGCAGTTCTGGTCACCCTATTATAGAAAGAATATTATCAAACTAGTGAGGGTTCAGAAAATATTTACCAGGATGTTGCTCGGAATGATTGGTTTGAATTTTAAGGAAAGGCTGGACAGGCTGGGACTTCTTCCATTGGACCAGATCATGATTGGGATGAGGTACCCCCACTGATTTTCCTCTTCCCTAGCTCAAACCATAACCATAGCTCTATGGAAGATTGATTAATATTGTAACTGTTAGATCTATATTCACTCTTTAAATAAAGTACAATGAATTTTGCCTCTGTTTTTTCTTAACATTTTCCATTTTAAATTGATGAACTGTAAATATAGATGTTTTGTTCCAGGTATTTGCAAAGATGTAGAGATGATGCAGACCCTCAAAAATGGTAGGTAGGACTGAGATACTGAAATCCCATCCCCATTTTTGACAAATCCTACTTCCATCTTAATCAACTGCTGAAACGCACAGCTACACATTCTTTATTGTGGAGTAGATGTAAATGCTCATCAAAGGTGACATTGGTCTGGAGAACTGTCAAGCTGTGAAGTTGATTACATTCCCAGTCCTTGAAGAAAATATTTAAAGAATATCCTGCCTGTGTCAGTGAGCGTTTGAAGAAAATGAGCAGCTGCAATAGCCTTCTGTTGACATCACCCTAAAGGTTAAAACTGTGTTATTATTGATGATTAACTACTTTCCACAACTTCTTATTATATCATCAGGGGGGGTCTTAAGCTTATAGTTTGACTGACAGCTCAAATAGGTTATTAAAAGATGAACTGTTTTTGATATGGAACTATGAATAAAAATCAGTTATATTTTTTGAGATTAAGTGCATGAGAAGATCAAGAAAAAAACTGACTGGGCTCTCAAGAATGTGAAAACAATGACTGCAGATGCTGGAAACCAGATTCTGGAATAGTGGTGCTGGAAGAGCATAGCAGTTCAGGCAGCATCTGAGGAGCAGTAAAATCGACGTTTCGGGCAAAAGCCTGAACTGCTGTGCTCTTCCAGCACCGCTAATCCAGAATCTCAAGAATGTAAGCGCACTCTTAATATAGTGAAAGCTGTAATAAATATTCTCATACTTTATTTTATTTCATCTCAAAATGGTTTATGAGATCTGCATATGGTGGATGCTGGATGAATTAGCATTTAGGATGTTAAGGGAACGGGAAGTGAATGGTTTGGCATAGATAGTGTTTTGGGAGCTATAAAAGGAAGTTTGTTTGATGGGGAGCATGGAATGATATGGAGGGTTTGGTAGAGGCTGATTGGCATGGAATGGGATGGGGGAGTGAGTCAGGGAATGAGAATGTGTTTGAGGGCAGTCAGCTAAAAAATAAAATATGAGCAACCCATATAGATGTGATGGTCAAGAAGCACAACAACATCTCTTCTTCCTCAGGAGGCTAAGGAAATTCAACATGTCCATAAGGACCCTCACTAACTTATACAGATACTCCATAGAAAGCAGTCTATCTGGGTGCATTACGGCTTTGTAAGTCAACTGTCCTGCCCAGGACAGTAAGAAACAGGAAAAAGTTGTGAATATAGGTCAGATCATCACACAAGCCAACCTCCCACCCATTGACTCGATCTACACTTCTCGTTGCCATAGACAGGTAACCAACATCAAAGACCACTTCAATTCTGGTTATAATCTCTTCTGACCTTTTCCGTCAGGCCAAAAATACAAAAGCTTCAACACACATGCCAACAGGTTTAAGACAGCTTCTTCCACTGCTGTTACTAGACTGCTGACTGGATCTCTCTAACTACAAATCTAATGTTGATTGTGCTTTTGTACACTCCCTGTGCAGCTATAATTTTTTATGCTTCACTCTTTTCAATCATCCTATGATCTATTTGTCCTTGTATGTTATGATCTGCCTGTACTACAGGCAAAACATTTCACTGTAGATAGGTACATGAGACTACAATAGATCAAATCAAATCAAGTCAACCCAGAGAACCAGGACAGGCCATTTGATGAGCTTGCCTCAGTACCCAATAGTCCTTATTTATGTTGTGGACAGTGGATCACAGCTTCCACTCCCCTACCTCCAACATTCCTGAGTGCAGATTCCACCATTTGGGAGAGTTTTTCACTTCATGAGTATATTGAGCCGAGAAATTTCCTGACACATGCTAACTGCTATTTTTTTTCCCACAGATTATGAGGCGATAATATAGTTCTGTCTGAGATTTCTTTTGATGGTTCTTTTGAATTGAATCACAATGCATCAAAGATTGGACAGCAGCTTGCATCAGTGCGGAAAGTTCTAACTTATTTTGTTTTGTTGCAATCACCATGAAATTTGTCAGCATCCAATTTTAGAAATCATCCTGTGTGATTTATTCAAATACATTTTTGACTGGCAGCTCTTCTCGAATTTATTTTATTTAAATTACACTTGGTTCCAGTTGTAGTTTCCAAAGCTCTTATTAGTGTACATTTTGGTAATAAGTCTATTTGGAGCTCTCAAAGAGAATTGATTTGTGTAACTTAAATGAACAAATCTGTTGTCTTCAACAAGAGTCCAGTGAGAGCAATTCAACAGAAATGATGGTGGTCTCCTCAGGGGGTGAGAAAAATATTCCACTGCATATGAAAATTATTTATATCCTTCTGCAAATAATATATTTCTTCTAATTAAAAAAAATCTAAGGAAACTAGAAATATAAACTAAACATGGTTTTATTGCTAGGAACACTCAGCAGATCAGGCAGCATGTGCAGAGACAGAGAGAGGTTGGACCAGATTTTTGCCACGTCAGAAAGTATAGCTTAATCTCTCACAAATCCTAAGTCCCATTTCCAAATATGGGATTTTGCATTTTTACAGGGACAGGAATGTGGCCGGCTTGGATTGCATGGATGTGGAGTCTATGCAGGCAATGAGCCATTTCATTCATCAGTTGTGTCAGTTAGTGGGTGGTACAGTGGCTTGGTGGTTAGCACAGATGACTCTCAGCACCAGGGATCAGGGTTCGATTCCACCCTCGGGTGACTGTGTGGAGTTTGCACCTTCTCCTTTGTCTGCATGGGTTTATTCTGCATGCTCCAGTTTCATTCAAAGATGTGTACGTTAGGTGAAATGGACATGCTAATTTACCCTGTAGTGTCCAGAGATGTACAGACTAAATGGATTAGCCATGGTTAATACAGAGTTACTGGGATAGGGAGGGAGTAATCTAGGTGGAATGCTCTTTATAGCATCGGTATGGACTCAATCAGCTGAATGGTCTCTTTCTGCACTATAGAGATTCCATAATTCCTACCATGACAGTGGTGAGATAGGTATCTGAAACACCAAATGTACAGATCAGACCAAGAAAGAGCAGGTATATATCATGAGGATTCATTTGGATCGCCAGGATATCCTTTGGAGAGTTTAGGTACTGCTTTGGGTCTGGTCTTAGGACACCTTTATGGAGGAAAGCTACCCTTTGGGGGAGGTAAGGAACAGCTTCAGTATTGGCAAGTGTAGGTGCATTTGAGCATAACCTTAACGGGACTAAAGATGTCAAAGAATTGTCAACAAACTGCCAAAAAGCTCTTTCAAGATTGCCACAGGAAACTGTCAAGATTGTCAAAGCATTTGAAACTCAAAGTTTTTTCGTGTTTGAAAGAAAGTCAGGAGAGTTAATAAAAATGATTCCTTTATCTGTCACTTCATCTGTGAGTTTAGCCTGAAGATCTCCATTACTGCATTAGCACTGTATGACTGATTTCACAAGGATCCATTATCACAGTGAGGTGCCTTCCATTTCACATTTTGATAGACAATGACAAGTATTTTTGGACTCTAAGGTGGAACCGTGCATTCTAATGCATGTTGTAGTTGAATGAAATGTTTGTTCTCATGTGATTTTATTGAAGTGGAGGAGGTTAAATACATTATACTTAGTCAGATCTGCAATACACTCATGTTCTAAATGGAATCCTTTCTTTCTGTTTAAACTATTTACCATATATGTTTGGTTTATAGTCATGCACTTTTGCCAACTTTATGAGCTAACTGGAAGCATCAGAATTCCTTTTCTAATTTCACTAGTCTAAGATAATTAAATGTCCACAAAACATTTGCTGGGTTTCTAGATGCGAACAAATGTCACCTTAAATTCAAGCTGGTCCATCACTGATTGGTACAACTAAGCAAATCACACCACAGTTAATAATTAACTTTGTATGGCTTAGGTCTCAACCCTCAACCTACCTGTTCAAATACAAATGTTATATTGAATGAGGCAGGAATACAGATTCTGAATGCAGCCAATTGTTGAAGTCCTCCATCACCTTTGCAATGAAAGCTGGTCCAACTCAGCTAAAATCAGACATGTAGTTTTATCTTTTTTTACTTTCTTAATTTTTAGGCATTTCAACAGTCAGCCCAATCGAACACAATCTATTTGCAGGACAAACATGCACCACAACTCTAGAACTGTACTTCTTGAAGTTGTCACTATAAAAGCAAATACTCATTTAAATTAGAGGCATTAATGAAGATGGAACTATAGGTCAATTCCAAACTGAAAGTTATGCAAACACAAAAACAACACATAAATCTACCAAAGGGGAACCTAAAGAACAGTTTTGAAAATAACTAAATGTAAAGCTGGTTTTAGAAAAAAGCATATCTGCCTCAATTCCGACAGAATTCCATTCTTGAACTGTGGCCAAATTCAAATATGGCAAGGCTTTTAAATCCAATGATCTGTTTAGCTACCGAGCAGCATTACTTCATTTCAAAACTGCCTCTGCCTGACAGTAATCAGCACTCTCTTGAGACATCAATTCTACCCAGGAAGCATTTGATGGAACACAAAACCATCGAGTTTCTGCATTTTCAAGCATTTGCAGTGGCTTAATGAAGTTTCCATAGGAGCCAATTAGAAAACAAGACAGGCATTTCCCACAATGGGCTTGCAAACTCCCCAACATTTTTTCAATAAAATAGTTCTCATTTAGCCCTGACACAGTTCATTTTCCATGTGTTATTGACTGGGACAATCAGGAACAAATGAGGAAAATTGAACATTTGAACAGAAGAACTGTGCACCAACAACAGTCTATGCACAGAATTTTTTTTGCTTTTGCTGTCTGGTACCAGGGACTGTATATCAATATTCAAGGGTAAGAATAAGATAATGCAGGCACAGCCCAAAAAATGAATGGTGGAACCTGACAAGTCAATCTGCATCTCTCATCTGTAACAGTCGATTTTGTACCTTGTACAGCAAATCAGAACATGCAGGAAGTCGCCTGAATCACTGGGTTAAATTTGTGCAGGCAATCCTCCAGCATTGGCCCAGAGTCTTAAGACCTATCTCCAGCATACTGCTGTGTGTAGCCCTGGAGAAGTATCATACTAATATTAAAAATGATCAATTTTTGTAATTTCCTTTGAAAATTTTTCTTCATCAGATAGATATAAAACGACTGAACATGGGGGAAAAGAGAGGCTGCTTGACTTGATTGTCACCCAGAGGGAAAACAAAACAGTAAGAGTAAAACAAACAGGTTGTAGTGAATGTCCAGTTTGAAATGTGCAAGATGAGTTGGACCAGAACCTCTCATTTACTTATTTTACTATTTTTGTTCTCTTTTGCCCTTACATCGTCCAAATGGTGAACAAGTATTTTTTCTTTATTTTTTAACTGGCAGTCTGTCACAAGGATGAACGTGTAACTTATTTTTTAATTCATTCATGTGATGTGGGTACCCTGAGTTGCCCTTGAGAAGGTGATAAGGAGGTGCCTACTTTTTAAAATTTATATTTATCTCCTACAGTGTGCAAACAGGCCCTTTGGCCCAACACATCCACACAGACCCTTCGAAGAGTCATCCACACAGACCCATTCCCCTCTCCAATTACCCTATATTTACCCTCTGACTAATGCATCTATACATCCCTGAACACTATGTGCAATTTAGCATGGTTAATTCACATAACCTGCACATCTTTTGTGGGAGGAAACCCACGCTGACATAGGGAGAATGTGCAAACTTCACACAGACAGTCACCTGAGGTTGGAATTGAACCCAGGTCCCTGACACTGTGAAGCAGCAGTGCAAAACACTGAGCCACCGTACTTACTTGAATCACTGAAATGCATTTGTGTTGAACATAGAAAATAGGAGCAGAAGTAGACTGCCTGGCCTCTTGATCTGTTACAACATTCAATATCCATGCTGATACATTTGTATTTCAAATTCCACATTCCCATTTATCCCTTCAACCTTTTATTCCCTAGTATAACACCTCTGTTTAAAAAATATTAAATGACCCTGCCACCACTGCTTTCTGAGACAGAGAGTTCCAAATGTTACACAATCTTCAGAGAATTAAAAAAAAATCATTTCTGTCCTAAAAGGGTGATCCCAAAATTTGAAATAGTGTCTTCTAGATCTGGGAGTGACCCACAAGATGAAACATCCATTCGACCTTATCAAGAACATTCAGAATCTTTTACACTTTAACTAAGACTCAAGATCACTGTTCTAAACTCTAATGTAGAGTCGAAAAAGTGCGAGCTGGAAAAGGCACCCGAAATGTCAACTCCCCTGCTCCTCTGATGCTGCTTGACCTGTTGTGCTTTTTCCAACTCCACACTTTATTAACTTTGACTTCCCAGCATCTGGGTCCCTCATTATCTCCAAACACCCGTGGAAAAGACTAAACTCATTCTCGGTATCAATCTGATGAACCTCCTCTGGACTTTATCCAAAGCATTTCTTTCTTACCTTAAACACAGACAATAACTGCACACAGTATTTAAGATGTATTCTCAACATAGCTCTGTTTAACTGAAGCACACCAATCTTACTTTTATGCTCAATTCCTCTCATCATAATGGAATGCACCATATTAGCCTTCTTGATAAAATGCTACACATGCACACATATATTTTGTAAGATACTGGATTAGTGGTGCTGGAAGAGCACAGCAGTTCAGGCAGCATCCAACGAGCAGCGAAATCAACGTTTCGGGCAAAAGCCCTTCATCAGGAATAAAGGCAGTGAGCCTGAAGCATGGAGAGATAAGCTAGAGGTTTTCAGCATCTGCAGTCATTGTTTTTACCTATTTTGTAAGATACTCTAGTGCACAGGTTAATCACTCTGGACCTAGGACTTCCACAGTTGCTGTCCGTTTAAGGTCATATTCTGTTTCTTTCATTCTTCCTACCAAAGTGAACAACTTCATTTTTTCCCACACTATGCTCCATCTGTCAGAATTTTTTTCACTTGCTCAACCTGTATACATCCACTTGTAATCTCCTTACATTTTTACTGCAACATGCTTTCTTGTTATCTTTATTTGGTCTGCAAGATTGGCCATGATACCTTCACTCCCCACATCTAAAATTATTCATATACATTGTAAAATGTTGAGCCCCTTTATGGTCCTTACATTCAGCCAACCGGACAAAGACCCATTTAGGCACATTCTGTTTTCTGTCAGACAGCCAATTTTCTATCATCATAGTATGTTATCCACTATACTATGAGCTTTTATTGTCTGTACCTTATCAAATGGCTTCTGGAAATTCAAGTACAGTATAAGTCTACAGGCTCTCCTTTACACTGACAAAGAGGAACACCAGTTTGACTGGGACAATATGTCCATCCTAGGACAGGCTAAACAAAGACACACATAGGAATTCCTAGAGGCCTGGCATTCAAACCAGAACTCTAAAACAAACATATTGATTTGGGCCTCATTTATCAACTTCTCAGAAACAGAACCGGAAATGATATCACCCACCACAACAGACAAAGACAGATAAATAGCAGCAGGACAGAACACCATTGCTTCATTGGAGGCTAACTGATGATGTGACCCAGCCTGGTGACAAAATGCCTGAGAACAAATCTACTAGCTCAACGAGCAAACTCACAACCTGCTCTCCCTTATCCACAGTTCATTTTATTCATTCATTATATTGATTAACCATGATTTCCCTTTCACAAACATTGCTGACTCTTCCTGAATACGTTTCTTAGTACACTGCTAAGAATCTCATAAATGATCAATTCTAACACCATCCATAAGATAGATAACAAGCCAACTGTCTAAATTTTCCTGTTTTCTGCCTCTTCCTCTCCCTTCTTGAATAGAGAGGTTATATTTGCTACTTTCCAGTCTAATGAACCTTTCCTGAATCTTGAGTTTTGGGAAATTAACACTGATATATCTAATAATTCATTAGCAGCCTCTTTTAAGTGTCTATCTGGACCCAGAGATTTGTCAACTTGCAGCTCCATTAGTTTACTTAGTTCCCTTGTGATTATAATTTCACATGGTTCCTCTTTGCCTGTCATCTCTAGATTTAAAGCTATGCCTGGGATGTAATTTGTATCTTCCATAGTGAAGAAAAAAGGAATATATTTGCTCATCTACTGTAAATTCCCAATTATGTCACTGTAGCATTGGATGAATAATGGTGAGAGTATGGAGGCTAGTCAAGTGATGGAACATTAAGGAATAACTTCAATCACAGTCACAACATTAAGTTAAATTAGCTGAGTTTCCTACTCTGGATCATTTACTGACTGCATAGGTGAGCATGTGAGAAGACAGATGTATATGGTCAAGCCTCCATTGTAAAGTTTTATATATGAATCAAGGTCATTAGGGAGAACTACCAGAGGAAAGATAGTACCCCTGGACCTGTATTCCAATATGTCATCAATATGTTCAGGGTAATAGTGAATGGGGACAAACTGAGTCCAAAAGAAAATGGAGCAAAAGGTTGATAGAAATCTTTACCTCAGTTTGCTGAGCGCTCATAATTTTTTGCACATTTTAAAAATCATATGATTTGACATATTTTAAAACAGAACGTCCAAAAATAAGTAACTTCCAGTGAAAGGGTTACCCTTCCCATCAAATTTATTGCTTGCTTTCCAAATCCTGAATGAGTCACTGCTGTTGCCTGGATACTATATGGTCCATCCAAAAGTAATAAGCTAAGCTGCCTCTATTAATAAAAAATACATTCCAAAATAAATCTGGGGATCTGATAGATTGCTGACAGGTGCAGGATAGATTGGTGGAACTGACAGCACTGTCACAGTCCTGTACAGCTGATGAGCTATCAAATGAAATGGAACAGAGAAGTGAAAAAAAAACAATCTGTTGTAGTAGCAGGAGCTTGGAGAAAATCAGCTACCTGCAAGATCATCTATGAGTGAAAATTTATTCCATAGATTTTCCTGTAGTGTTGATGTACATGAGGGAATTCTATTTAAGGCTGTTGTCAGCTTTTATCCAGCATTTATTGCATGGTCATTGAGAGGAGGAGAGGTTGAAGGTGATGATGGAGGATGAGAGTAATGCTGTCAGGGAGCCAGTTCCAACTTAGAGAGTCATACAGCACGGAAACAGACCATTTGGTCCAACTAGTCCATGCCAACCATAATCCCAGACTAAACGAGTCCTACCTGCCTGCACTCGGCCAATATCCCTCCAAACATTTCTTATTCATGTACTTATCTAAATACCTTTTAAATGTTGTAGCTGTACTCACAGCCACCACTTCATTCCATACACAAACAACTCACTATGGAAAAAAAATGCCTCTCACATCTTTTTAAAATATTTCTCCACTCACCTAAAAAGTATTCCCCTTGTCTTCACATCCCCTAATTGAGGGAAAAGAGACCTGTCATTCACCTTACATATACCCCTCATGATTTCATAAACTTCGATAGGGTCATCTCTTTAACCTCTCATAGTTACTTGAATGAGGACGAAGAAGAATCATTCTAACTGATATCCAATGAAATAAACAAACAAACCTCGATCACAAGATGTCAAATGGCAGCCAAATGATTTATTCTGATGAAAATGACAGATGAATAAATAATATGCTATTGGAAGACTGATATCTCTAAAATTCTCTTTACAGCTGATTTCACCCCTCTTCCTGGAAATTCTTAAACTTAAGCCCATTTCTTTGTGTCTTCGATGTCACATCCTGACTTAGGATGAGCCTTTGATGTCATACCCATCCCATCACTGAGATTGCCTATGTCCATCTCTGTAACATGCTGAATTAAACTCTTGTCTTCGATGCTGTACTGCTGAAATGCTCATTCATGACTTTGTTACCACGAGACTAGTGCACTCCTAGCTGCTCTTCCTCAATAAACTAAAGATCATCAGAGCATTTACTGTCAATGTGTTAGCTTGCACTGACACATTCCCCTGTCACCCTTGTACTTGCTGACCTTCATTGGCCCAATGTCTTGACTTTTAATTTCTTATCCCAGTCTTTAAATCCTTGCCCTGTCCTTTCTTATGTCTTCTGATTCCTTTAATTTGAAAATAAGCACAGTTCAAACTCAAAATGCTGGAGTATCAATTAATGTATTTCTCCAGCTTCTCACAGGGCTAAACTGGCACATGTGGCACATGCAGCAGTGAAATGTAGAAAGCTGGATGTGCATTCTCTTAACAATTAATTCCTATTTCTTTACCAATGTCAGGAAAATATAACATTTCTATTCTTCCTATTTCTGTTCTCACCTCCAGCTTCACAACCCTCAGATATCTGCAGTCTTCTGGCCTTAAGTGCATCACTGATTTAATCATCTCACACCTAAGTTTAGGGGCCTAAACTTTCAATTACTTTTGACCAAAGCGCTGGAAGTCCTTCCTACACCTCCTGGCCTCTTGACTTTTCTACTTGAAGAAATTCATTAAAATGAACCTCTTAGACCATGCTTTTGGTTCTCTGATCTAGTATCTCTTTATAAATGGATTGGTACCTCACTTGGCTTTATAACACTCCTGTGAAGCACTTTGGGACATGTTATTACATTTTAGTTATGATTGTTTCATGACACAATGGTTTCAACATGGGAGTTTCACCTCTGGGTCTTCAATATAATTCAGAATGATGGCATGAAGATCTTCAGGATGATGACCTTAACTAGTGGAGTGCCAAAGGGATCAGTGCTGGGGCCACATTTATTTACAATATGTATATTAATGACAAAGATGACAGAAGTGAAAGTTCAATCACCATAGTGAGGAGAAAGCAGGTTGCCATTTCAAATCTTGTGTCTCTTCATCAGAACTGATAGCAGCTAGGAAAATGTGGTATTTATATTGAAGACAATGTTTGGTGGGAGACACAAATGGAGGGGTGGAAATGGAGCCAAGACAGAGAGAGATAAGGAAGGGGTAGGCAGGTGAGGGAGTAATTGGTAGTAGGCTGGGACAGAAGAGAAGCTGAATCAGTGATAATGACAACTGGCAGTCGAAGAGAATGGGTTGCTTGTGCAGAAAGAAATTAATGTCATGACATAGTTTGGGGGTAGGTGAAAAAAACCATTGAAAGATGGAATCAGGCTCTAAAGTTATTGAACTCGATGGTGAGTCCTAGAGGCTATAGGGTCTCCAAGTGGAAAATGAAATGTTTCTCTTCCAGTTCACATGGAGGCTCGCTGGAGCACTGCAGTATACCCAAGACAGAAATACTGCATATTTTTGCTTCTCTTTTTGTTTCAGATGTCCAGCATCCATAGTTATTTGTTTTATTTTGAGGCAAATGCAACATTGGTCTTTATTTATGCAATTTGGTAGGAAGAATAGAGACATCGACTATTTTCTAAATGGAAAAGGCTTCAGAAATCTGACATACAAAGGGACTTAGGAGTCAGAATTCAGGATCCTCTTAAGATTAACGTACAAGTTCAGTTGGTAGTTAAGAAGGAAAATACAAAGCATTGCCTTTTCAATTGGTTCAAAAGGGCAAGAATACAAGAGCAGAGATTTACTACTGAAGCTGTATAAAGCTCTATTCAGACCACATTTTGAATAGTGTGAGCAGTTCTGAGCCCCATATCCAAGGAAGAATGTGGTATCATCGGAAACGGTCCAGAGGAGATTTACAATGGTCATGTCGGGATGAAAGTCTTGTTATATGATGAGTGGTTGAGGACTCTGGGTCTATATTCGATAGAGTTTAGAATGATGGGAGGGGATTTCATTGAAAGTTACAGGATAATGAGAGGCCTGGATAGAGTGGAAGTGAAGAAGATGTTTCCATGAGTAGAAGAGACTAGAATCTGAGGGCACAGCCTCAAAGTGAAGGGGTGAATCTTTAGAACTGAGATGAGGAGGAGTGGTGAATCTGTGGAACTCATTGCTGCAGAGGGTTGTCGAGGCCATGTCATTGAGTGCATTTAACACAGGGAGAGATTAGTTCTTAATTAGTAAGGAGATGAAGGGTTACAGGGAGAAAGCAGGAGAATGGGGATGAGAAACATATCAGTGATGATTGAATGGTGAAGCAATCTCAATGGGCTGAATGGCCTAATTCTGCTCTGATATCTTGCGGTCTTACGGTCTATTTTAAACAGAATGGAGCGTAAAAATAGGAAAGTCTTGTTAAAAACTATGCAGGACACTGGGCAGACCACACCTAGAATAATGTGAATAGTTCTGGCCCACTTTTCAAAGTGGGTTTGGAGGCAGTCCAGAGAAAATTGATGAGGTTGAGCCTGAGTATAGAAGAAGGCAGAAGATCTTATTGAAACATCTAAAGTAGCTGGATAGAAGAGGTGTGGTAGATGTGCACAAGTTGTTTCCTTTCATGGGAAAGTATAGGACCAGACAGCATGATCTGTTTAAGACTGAAATTTGGAAGAATTTGTTCTCTCACAAGTTAGTGAATATGTGGAATTCTTTCCGACAGATGGCTGCATATATTATATATTATGTATTCAATCGCTGAGATAGACAGATTTTTAATAAGTAAGGGAATCAAGGGCTATGGGTAAAGGAGGAAAGTAGAGTTCAGGATTATCAGATCAGCCATGATCTCATTTAATAACTTCTGATCCCTCATCGTATGGTTGCATTGTCTTTTCTACAGATTAGATAAATTCTATGTAAAATGAGACTGTGCAGTCTGAGTTCAGCTCACAATAGACATTACTGTATCGTACAGAAAAACTGAACCTAAATTGGTAATGTCACTATATCTGCCCTTACTATAGCTTGTGTGTAAAATGGATAGCAGGTTCTCACAAAGTAAACCCTCTGAGCCTGAGACTGAGGTATTTATTTGTAGTGGGGTGAAACATTCTTTATAATTTGACAAGACTTTAAAACATTCAAATCTTCTCCACCTGTACAAAATTGAAACCAGGTCCAATCTTTGTATGTAATCTAGTGATTGGCCTTTGATGGAGTAAAGGTGCATGAAATAGAAAATACTTCACCCCTCACCTTGATGAACACAAATAAATGTATGATTACATCTAAACAAAATAAACTTAGTGATTGTTATTTGTAATTCACTGCTAAATCAATAATTCTTGTCTTTTTCTCTTGTTGCTAATTTTATCTTTATTTGATTTTCAAAGTTTTTTTATTACTGACAAATATGGCATCTCAGTTTTATTGACAGCAGCGTACATTTATAGAGTAATTGCCTTTGAATTTCAGTAATTAGGAAGGACTCAGGCATACATTTCAGTAAATTTGTACTAATATCAACCATAATGGTTTACTGTCAATGACTTCAAAACGTAAAGGAACATATCAAATTTAAAGCATTAAGCACATTAGAGAAGGATGCTAGCTATAAAGGGCTAATACTGATATGATCAGTCTCCTGAACAAATGTAAAATGCAGTCATTACGGTGCACAATCAGACAAGGTTTGTTGGCTGATAAAGGAAAGTAAATAGAAACATACTTGAAAATTCCATAGTATGAAATAAGGAAAGCATTGAGCATTTTAAGTTCATCTATAATCTTTTTCTTCATGTAAGTGGACTAACTTTCTGAATCAGGAAGGGAAAAAAGTAACAAGGTTATAAAAGGTAACCTCTTGAAGGTGAAACTCCTATGAATTAATCCAACTTTACAATCTATACTTTTGAAATATGATTGGATCACTTCCACAGATGCTGCATATGGGATCTAAGCATATGGTTATCAATCATATTCACTGTGGAATATGATGTACTCCTGCTTTTATTTTTCTATCTTGCCCTTCAATCACGTTCTTAAGTGAACACATACCCAGCTATTATAACCAACCACTATTCTAATTTTATCTGATTTATTTCCATGGAATATTGGAACTGTTGACTTTGTCACTCAAGCCAAACTCATCTTGAACTGAGTGGCCATCTCAGAAGGTAGTTCAGAGTCCACTTCATTACTATGGGTCCGGAGTCATGTGCGGAAAACGGGATTTCAGATTTCTTTCCCAAAATTATATTAGTGAACCAGATGAGTTTTTATAAACAATGATAATTTTATCATCACCATTATCGAAACTAGGTTCTTAGCAGTAAAACAAAACAGCAACACTTGGAAATTAATGCACTGGTCCTCCATTTTGAAGGATACAAGATGAGTCAAATCAGTTTTCTCATTCACCAGTCTGACTATTTTTTTTCCCTCTAGGTTTCAATTCTTAATGTACTAATTAAATATAAATTCCACCTGCTGCCATGGTGTTGAAACACACCCTCAGAGCATTCAGTGTTCTGAAGACTGGACCGGAAATGGTAACTCGGTTTATCTTTCCACAGATGCTGCCCGACCTGCTGAGTTTCTCCAATACTCTCTGCATTTGTTTCCTCAGATTTAATCTGGTCCTCTGGCATTACTAGTTGAGTTATAGTACCACTATGCCACCCATCTCCCCATTTCTTAGTCAGCTAACACAGAATTTATCTGCTTCTGCTGAACTCACTTTCCAGAAAAGCACCTTAGTGAGTGGAGAAGGTACAAATTATTTGCTAATTTCACTTGAGGCTCTATAATCTTGCCATTATGTCATACAGATCTAAAGCTGCAATCTAGAATAACATTGTATTAAGAGGATTCATATCACTTAAATGGCTGTTTGGCAATACAGGGTTATACCACAAGTGGAGGTTCAATTCACACACTGAGGTTACCATGAAGGTTATCATAACTACCTCCCGATCTCTCCCCTCATCTGAGGCATGGTGGCTCACAGGTTAAACTATCAATAGTTGTCCCTTTGTTATGAGAGAGCAGCCTATGGTTAGAAAGACTATGGTGATTTTACTTTCACATTACAAGGAGCCAGATAAATCCCCAAACAATTAACCAAATGTAATTAATTAGACCAAATCACCATGTAATTCTGTGGATTAGGTACACTGGGTCCATGATATAGTGACATTTAAAATAATTCAAACAGCCAAAGGAATAGTGACAAAAAAAATTATGACATAGGAATCCTGAAAATATTAGTTTAATTTGAGGAATTTTAAGTTGGAAAATTTTACCACACATTCAATTAATAGGAGTCCCAAAACAATATGAACAACAGCTAACTTTAAACAGTTGGAACTTCACATTGGATTTATAACTACCTGGCTGCAACAGCAATCACATGTTCCAGATCTAAGAAACAGGAGTACAACATATATCAGGAAACAATTTTGGGTTGCTATTACATTTCTGCAGACATGCTTCACTAGTTAGTGGTAGAGCAGCAGAAAAAGATTGATATACCTTCTTGCACAACTCAATCATGTTAGTCTTGGTTAACTGTACAATGTCTCACCTAAATTGGATGAAATACAATATCCTAACTAATATTGTTCTTCCTGTTCACTGCTGTCTATACAGAAACATCTGGGACCACAGCAATACATTTTAAGCTCTTCATTATTCTGGTACAAATGTCACTGTTGGTTCTTCATCCAGGTTCAGAATGCAATGGTTTCAGGACAAATTCCTCAACTCAGCCCAAAATTGCATCACTCTAAAGATATTCAAATAAATAAAAGAACATATTGGCAATTTGTAAATTTGGAGACTGGATGAAAGAGATTTACCAGCATGTTGCCAGGTATGGAAGGTTTAAGTTATAAAGAAAGGTTGGATAGACTGGGACCATTTTCACTGGAGCATAGGAGGTTGAGGGGTGATCTTATCGAGGTTTATAAAATCATGAGTGACATAGATAAGGTGAATAGCAATGGCCTTTTCCCTAACATGGGGGAGTTGAAACCAAGGGGGCATATTTTGGAGGGGAGAGGAAAGAGAACTAAAAAAAAGATGTAAGAGGCAAATTCTTTTGCAGAGGGGGTGATTTTTATGTGGAATGAACTTCCTGAGGAGTTAGTAGATGTGAGCAAAGTTACATTTTCAAAAGATTTAGATCAGTAAATGAACAGGAAAGATATGGACGGATATGGGTCAGGATCAGGCAGGTTAGTTTGGGATTATGTTTGGCATGGACTGGTTGGACCGAAGGGTTTGTTTCTGTGCTATATGACTTAAAGCCTTTAAGAAGAGATAACTGGAGGTTGAATTTTTCCTGACTACCTGCAATGACTGTTTTATTTCCCCTGATCCACTGAACTGCAAATATTGAATGAATAAATATATGCACCTACACTTTAAATATATCCAAATCTGCTGAATAAAACTCCTATTTTAGATTTAACATTCAAACCATACAAAGCAATCCATAGGAATGTATCTACAAGCAACAGAGTAGGTCGGACTTTTGAGTTCTGGTTTGCCAAAGGCTGGGAGTCACATGTTTTCCTTGGGTCATATGTGGAATACTAATGACCTAAAGGATTGACTGCTGAGTTACTTTGAACTGTACATTATGAAATGAATAGGAAGAATAAACAAAAAGGCCAACATTCATAAATGGGACTGAAACACACAAATTATTCTTATATTTTTGAATAGGCAAAGAGATAAACTGGATAACCAAATCCATATATTTTTAGCCAGCTTGCTTTGGTTATATGAGACTTCATTCATGATAATGTACAGTCGAGGATGACAGATATGAGCAGATGTCTGAGCTGTGTTCAATTGTCACTTTTCGACGTGCTGAGCTCAACGATAGCTTTGCCACGACCAGAACCTCATGTCCATTCTGCAAGATCGATGTGCATTTGGTCAATCCACCTTTGAATATATGAAACCAACTGCATTGAAATTACCTTTTTTTTCAAGAACTGCACTGTACCCCAGTGAGGCAACAAGAGATTCACATCTCCCAAATAAATGTAAAGTACTGTGGATGCTGGAGATCTGAAATAAAAACTCGGCAGATCTTGCAATGGAAGGATAAACAAAGTTAATGTTTTGAGTTTGATGTAACTCTTCCAAAATAGAGTCATATTGAACTCAAAATGTCAATTCTCTTTCCCTCTCCAAGGACACTGCACGACCTACTGAGTTTTGCCAACACTTTGTGTCTTCCTTGTGTCGCTTTACTCATGCTTACATGATAACTGCACATTTGAGAGATTAAAAGGTTCTACAACCATCCAAAATGGAATTGAGCAATGGCATAGACACCAGAATGGGTGGCATGGTGGCTCAGTGGTTAGCACTGTTGCCTTACCGTGCCTCAGGCAATTGTCTGTGTGGAGTTGACACATTCTCCCTGTGTCTGCATGGGTTTCCTCTCGAGTTTCCTTTCACAGTTTCAAAGACGTTCAGGTCAGGTGAATTGATCATGTTAAATTGCCCAATGTGTCCAGGATGTGCAGGCTCGGTGGATTAGCCATGGGAAATGCAGGGATAGGGAAGAGGGATGGGTCTGGGTGGGATGCTCTTCAGAGGATTTGTGTGAACTCAATGGGCCAAATGGCCGGCTTTCACACTGTAGGGACTCTATGAATCACAATGGAATGGTACATGAACAGCAGTCTTTGAGCAACAAATGAAAATAAAAGCTTTGTGGACTCATAACAGCAAGAATACAGGAAGCTCTTCATTCTTTCTTTCTTTCGTTGTCAAAAATTAACATGAGTGAAATAGAAACTTGAAGAAAAAAAACGCAGTCCACTGAGATAAAGGTTATCTACAAGCTTGACCATTACTGGAAACAGGAAAACAACAAAAACATTCAGACTAAGTGTCACACTGACAACTTATAGACACTAAAAAACTTGGAACTGTAACTCTCTTTACTTTCCTGTCTGGATGCAGAGCTTTCCATCATTCCTTTTTAAAACATTACTTTGTGTGCTCATACATGTATTTTGTGACTTTTTTTAAAAAATAGGGAATAAAACTTCACTTTTTTTTCCTCAAAAAAGGCCTTGGAACTAGTTTTCCTTCATTTTTGATAAGGTTAATGAAATTTAACCAAAGTGTTTTAGCTCCATGCTGAAACAGCAAGAAAAATATTGGTTCAAACCAACCAAAAGCACATTGAGAAAAGAGGCAGGGCTAGTCACACCTCCTCATCTGGCTATGACCAACTGCATGCATGAAAGAATGGGTATGAACGTTCACATTTGGGAGAGCGGGGGAAGGGAAAAGATGTAGAACTTGTAATAGAAATGTTGAGAAAAAAGGGGGGGTGGCATTGTGGTAAGGAAAGAGAAAGTTCTGAAAATAAATTAATTGATTTAATCAACTGTTTGACATTTCCATTCTAAGTGTTAGTCTTTGTCTGATAAAACCTGGCATTGATGCAGGCAAACAAGGTGATGTAACAATCCACACAGTTAATAATGTACCCCTCTTCATGCTGGTTCGCAAGAAATGAAAGTAAGTAGTAGAACATGAAGGTTAATAGAAGAAAAGAAAACAGAGCAGAAAAGAGACCAGAGTTTCAGGTTAGAAGAGCATGTCCCCATGTATCGAACAAAATTAAGAGAATGTTTTCAAATCCAGAAAATCTCAGCATTGTTTCAAATTATGCCTTTCATTGAGAGAGTGTGGGTGTTTCTGCATTGCAAAATTATACATCAGAGAGTACAAGGAAGGTTTAAATAAGTCAGTATAAGATTAGCATTTGAATGTTGAAATGCATGTGGGGATAATGCCAGAAAAACATATATAAATAATGATGCAATGTTAAATTAGACAGATGGAGACAATCAGGTGAAAATGACGCAATGTAAGTATCTGAGGTAATTGGAATGTTATCCACTTGGATTTCCAAAGACCAATTTCTAAAAAAAAAGGAAAGGTATGTTATTTATCAAAAAATATAATCACTGAAATAAGAAAAGAAGGTCTTTTGACCCCTTGCTGTGCCATTCAGTAAAATCATGATTAATCTGATTGTGGCCAAGTGCTTACCTACCCCCAATAATCATTGACTCCCTTCTTTCTTGAGAATCTACCTACCTCGATAAAGACTCAAGAAAGAAAAATTCTCATCTTCATATCAAAATGGGAGACCTCTTATGTTTAAACTGTGTCCCCAAGATGCAGTTTCCAAACAAGGGAAACATCCTTCAGGCACTCACCCTGCTAAAGTCCCTCAGGATCTTGCATGTTTCAATAAGAAATAGAGAATTCTCCATTGTCATTTCAGATTTCCGGTATTTGCGATATTTATATTATTTATCATTTTATCCAGTACAATCACATCAATCATACACATGACAGGCAAAGCTAGTTATCATTATGCTATAATATACCATTCTATTCCCCAAAACGAATTTAATATTAGGATATAATTTGACTGACGCTGCTTAGAATTGCTGTTTACCTCCCAAGTCAGGTTTTCAAAAAGGATCCAATACAGTCACGGATAGAAAAGCAGTCGGTATTAACTATAATATAATTACAATCTGAATAAATCCTTTCTTCTTTATTAAAAAAAAAGGATTTCTTTCAACAGCATAAGATGGAGATTTTATGCTGCTGCTCAGCATTTGCACTTCAATGAATCTTTTATCTCAATTCATTTGTGAACCCAGTGGTTCTTCCTGATGTGATGCAGGAGAGAATTTTTTTCATGTAGTGTTTTATATCCATCATTTTTTAAATGTGATTTTGAAAACACGGCCCTGATAGCCAGAATTTTATATTCTTGTTGTAGATTTTATTAATACGTACTGTCATTTACTGCATATTTGCTGTAATTTCTGGCAATTCCCATCTGAATTGTATTATTTATTGGTCAAACACATTTAGATAAAATTGCTGTTTATTTAATAGAAAAAAAAGGGTAAAATTGATCATACCGGACTTTGCATTCAGATGTTAATACTGTCTGTTGGAATTTGGGTTAATTCAAGTAACAGAATGCTGAGTGAACTAAAGACTACATCAGTCACATTGTCGTGACGGATGTTTGTTCACTCAAGTCAAAAATCTTTAAAACTTGTAGGAAGAGCATCAGAAGATAAACCGTTCAATAGTAGTAAGTCACT
Organism: Chiloscyllium punctatum; assembly: GCF_047496795.1. Lineage (NCBI taxonomy): Eukaryota > Metazoa > Chordata > Chondrichthyes > Orectolobiformes > Hemiscylliidae > Chiloscyllium > Chiloscyllium punctatum. The sequence continues at coordinate 65,989,390 of NC_092761.1, read as the reverse complement.
CGGAAATACGTGGACACTAACGTTTGACAGAATCTTGCATGACAAAGTACTGCAGTTTCAGAATTGCTTCACTACCGATCTAATGGTTGTTATAATCAACATTTTACTGCCTTTTATTGGTGGAATGGGATCCTTGATCAAAGTGCGAGGTGCAACCAAGCCTTTCAGTTTGTGTTCACTATTCTGCATTGTAGCATACTGCATTTGAACCTTCATATTGTGACATGATTATACTTATGATTCAGCATTGACTAATCTACGACTATCTCAACTGTTTTACTGGACAACGACAAATGATCCAGATTGATGTGCAGAAAATAACGGTGTAATCAAGCAAAGAATATACAGGAAAGGATTGACTGGTCTTGAATGAAATTTCCTGCTTTCCAAACACATTAAGAGCAAAACTTTCCAGTTCTGTGCTCAAAGCCGACCTTTGCAGTAACATTATAATTGAAAGCATTTCATTTCCAGTATGACGGTTTCAAACAGAGGTCTCATTTGAATTTTAAGAATGCCTCATCTTACAGGAATCTGTAATTGTGTCTTGTTTCAAATTCACCACCATCAGCCCATTTACCAAACTTAATTTGCAGATAATTATTACAAAATAGCATTTGTAGAGAGTGGTTGAGATTATTTCAAAAACGACATGCAACACTTCTTCAGCTTATAACCACAAAGCAAACATTTAAGATCTTTAAAAGTTATCCAGGAATAGTTCCTCAACAGAGCCACGGGAAATGGGGTGTGTCAAAAAAATGGGCAAGCCAGATGTTGTAAAGGTACCATTGACATCTCCAGTTAATTCCCCAGGAATTAGGAAAGGAAATGAAGGTGTAGAAACCGCAATGGTGAAGGCAAGGTATGTAATTGGAATTTGAATGCTGGATGAAATAGGGTTAGATTAATTGCTTGGTACGGTTTTGGTTATAGGCTAAGGATTGGAGAGGTAGCTACTGGGGGGTGAAGGACACATGGAAGGGTACCTGCTTGCTATGCTTCTTCAGGCAGAAGCCTGCATCAAGGAAGTATTTGTAGATTAACTTGCATCCTACAGTCCATCATGTCCTTGCTTAAGGAACCCAGCCGACAGCATTTTAATGTGAAAATTTGTATAACAACGTGCCTTGCAGCGGGATTATGATATTTAAATTTTCAACCCACTTGGTGGGCAAGTTGTTGGAGGGAATCCTGAGGGACAGGATGTACATGTATTTGGAAAAGCAAGGACTGATAAGGGATAGTCAACATGGCTTTGTGCGTGGGAAATCATGTCTCACAAACTTGATTGAGTTTTTTGAGGAAGTAACAAAGAGGATTGATGAGGGCAGAGCAGTAGATGTGGTCTATATGGACTTCAGTAAGCCATTCGATAAGGTTCCCCATGGGAGACTGATTAGCAAGCTTAGATCTCATGGAATACAGGGAGAACTAGCTATTTTGATGCAGAACTGGCTCAAAGGTAGAAGACAGAGTTTGGTGGTGGAGGGTTGCTTTTCAGACGTGCACACCTGTGACCAGTGGAGTGCCACAGGGATCGATGCTGGGTCCTCTACTATTTGTCATTTACATAAATTATTTGGATGCGAGCATAAGAGGCACAGTTAGTAAGTTGGCAGATGACACCAAAATTGGAGGTGTAGTGGACAGCGAAGAGGGTTACCTCAGATTACAACAGGATCTGGAGCAGATGGGCCAATGGGCTGAGAAGTGGCAGATGGAGTTTAATTCAGATAAATGCAAGGTGCTGCAGTTTGGGAAAGCAAATCTTAACAGGACTTATACACTTAATGGTAAGGTCCTAGGGAGTGTTGTTGAACAAAGAGACCTTGGAGTGCAGGTTCATAGCTCCTTGAAAGTGGATTTGCAGGTAGATAGGATAGTAATTCTGGTCTCGTTCCTAAAGGAAAGATGTTGTGAAACTTGAAAAGGTTCAGAAAAGAATTACAAGGATTTTGCCAGGGTTGGAGGATTTGAGCTACAGGGAGAGGCTGAAAATGCAGGGGCTGTTTTCCCTGGAGCGTTGGAGGCTGAGGGGTGACCTTATAGAGGTTTACAAAATTATGAGGGGCATGGATAGGATAAATAGACAAAATATTTTCCCTGGGGTAAGGGAGTCCAGAACTAGAGGGCATAGGTTTAGGGTGAGGGGGGAAGATATAAAAGAGACCTAAGGGGCAACCTTTTCATGCAAAGGGTGGTACGTGTATGGAATGAGCTGTCAGAGGATGTGGTGGAGGCTGGTACAATTGCAACATTGAAGTAGTATTTGGATGGGTATATGAATAGGAAGGGCTTGGAGGGATATGGGCCGGGTGCTTGCAGGTGGGAGTAGATTGGGTTGGGATATCTGGTCGGCATGGGCAGGTTGGACCGAAAGGTCTGTTTCCGTGCTGTACATTTCTATGATTCTATGACTTCCTTGTGATAAGTTAGTCTCCTGCCCAAGTTCTGGCTCAGTTAAAACAGAAGTAGGGAGGAAATATTTGAGACTCAAATTTTCACATGTTTAAATTTCCTGCTATATATCATTTCCTTTCTTTACTGTGGTGTTGTATCAATGTCGCTGCTGTGTTTTGAATCAGGGATGTGAAGTAAACATGATAGCCACTACATTACAGTAATGTATTTCCAAATGCAGTCTTGCTATTACTTTCCACGCTAAATGATTTCAGCTTTGTTTCCTGTGTGGAGTTTGCACAATCTGTCTGCATCTGCATGGGTTTCCTCTGGATACTCCCACAGTCCAAAGATGTACGGATTAGGTGGATTGGTCATTATAATATTGCCTGTTGTGTCCAGGGATATGCAGGCTATGTAGATTAGCCATAGGAAATATGTGGATACAGGGAGGGGGTAGATCTGGGTGGAATGCTCTTTGGAGGGTCAGTGTAGACTTGATAGGCTGAATGGCTTGCTTCCATATTGGATGATTTTGATGGGTTGGTGATCAGACTTTTATGGTGTATTAAGCCTTGACCATCTTGCCATTGTAGTTTTCCTCTGCCTTTGCTTGTTCTGCCATTGAAGATTTTTGTTTTTAGACACATTGGTTCGGCCACTTTTGGAAAATTGTGTGCAATTCTGGTCTCCCTCCTACAGGAAGGATGTTGTGGAACTTGAAAGGGTTCAGAAAAGATTTACAATGATGTTGCCGGGGTTGGAGGGTTTGTGTTCTTGGGAGAAGCTGAATAGGCTGGGGCTATTTTCCTGTAGTGTCGGAGGCTGAGGGGTGAGCTTATAGAGGTTTATAAAATTATGAGGGGCATTGATAGGGTAAATAGACAAGGCCTTTTCCCTGGGTTGGGCGAGTCCAAAATTAGAGTGGGGTGAGAGGGGAAAGATTTAAAAGGGACTGAAGGCTAACTTTACCACGCAACGCATGCTGCATGTATGGCATGTATAGAGGTGGGTACAATTACAATATTTAAAAGGCACCTGAATGGGTAAATGAATAGGAAGGGTTTAGAGGGATATGGGCCAAGTGTTGGCAAATGGGACTAGATTAATTTAGGATATCTTGTCAGCATGAATAAGTCAGACTGAAGGGTCTGTTCTCATGCTGTTAGTGTCTATGACTATGACAAATGTATACCTTCCTTTGCTTCCCACAATGTCCTGACATACACTTGATCAGATCAATGGATTTGTCTATCTTTATGCATTTTAAGACCTCCAGCACCTCCTCTTCTATAATGTGAACTGTTTTCAAGTCTTCACTTGAAAAAGAAGTCTGTGATATGTTTCTGCTTCATTTTGAGAGATTTTGGTGGAATTTCTTTCTTTTCCTTTAGTCTAGGTTAAATAATGGTTGCACAGATGGGGATCAGAACTGGAGATTCCCAGTCGAGCCAGAAAGGTCTGGTTTAGCATTTCGATCTTTGTTTAGTTTTTGAAAATCAGTGCTGTTATGAACACCGGCAGGATTCTGCAAGCAGCTGATACCCACAATGAATTACTAGAGTATCCACGGTGTCATTTCAGGATTTTAAAGAAAGAATCAAAAGTTCATTGCTAAGAAATGTTATAGTCAGTGTATATTAAACCTTACACTGTAAACAGGTTTAGATGTTCATATCAATGCTTTGATCCCACTTTAGTGCAGAGATAATAAATTGAACTGTAAGGTTAGTCAGTTTGAATAAGCTGCATGCACCTTTTCTCATGAGCTAATAAATCCCTCGAGTTCATTCCTTACTGAACAACACATTCAACCTTCATCAATATCACAAAATCTGAATTGAATTATAACATATTGCCATTGCACAACTATCAGGTCACAGCAAGTGGAGAATTAACTGAAGAAAATGTGAGAAAATCAAAAGAGCAAGTAGATCAAATTTTAAGATCTTTCTGCCTCAACAGGACACAAATTCTCATGAAGCAGCTTTGCTGAAGCAAACCCTTATTGTCCTATCAACTGTTCAATTTGTATATCATTTTCATTATTTTCAAACTTTCCTGAAACATTTCAAAATGGTCAGTAAAGTGCAGAGTGTTTTAAATGCAATTGCTGTGTGGATTACATATTCTTAATCATTGAATCCCAGTAGTTAATATAGAGGCCACTGAGCTCATCAAATGTGCACTGACCCTTCAAAGAGCATCCCACCCAGACCTTCTTCCTGTCATCCCGCATTTACCATGGCTATACCACATGGGCTGCATATCCATGAACACCTCAGGGCAACTTAGCATGGCCAATCTACCTAACTTGCACATCTTGGACTGTCAGAGGAAACCAGAGCAAACCCCACACTGACATGGAGTGAACATGCAAACTCCACAGACACTTGCCCCACGTTGGAATTGGATCCAGATCCCTGGCACTGTGAGGCAGCAGTATTAGCCACTGTGCCACCCTGATCTTTCGTGTAAAGTCTGCATATGTTTCACATCAGTATTTATAGTGAAGAAAAGCATGGAATCTACATTACTTGGGAAATAAATAATAACGACGTGGAAACAGTTCACATTACAGAAGAGGTGGTGCTGAAGGTCTTAAAATGCATAAAGATAGACAAATCCAGTGAACTGATCAAGTGTATGTCAGGACATTGTGGGAAGCAAGGGAAGAAATTGTGGGAAGTCTGGCAGAACTATTTGTATCACCTACAGCCACAGGTTAGGTGTCAGAAGACTGGAGGGTGGCTTATGTTGTGCTTTTATTTTAGGAAGGCTGCAAGGAAAAGCCAGGGAACTATAGATTGGTGAGTCAGATGTCAGTGGTGGGTAAGTTGGAGATTCTTGGAAACGGGATTCAAATACTTTTGGAGAGGCAAGGACCAATTAGAGATAGTCAGCATGGCTTTGGGAGTGGGAAATCATGTCTCACAAATTTAATTATGGTTTTTGAGGATGTCACCAACAAGATAGATGAGGCCAGAGTGGTAGATGCTGTCTGTAAGGACTTTACGAAGGTCTTTGACAAGGTTCCACATGGTAGACTGGTTAGTAAAGTTAGATCACCATGAATTCAGGGAGAGCTACCAACTGGACACAAAATTAGCTTGATGCTAGGAGAGTGTGGTAGTAGAGGGTTGCTTTTTGTACTGGGTCCACTATTGTTTCTCATTTAAATAAATGATTTGGATAAGAATATAGGTGGCATTGTTAGTAAGTTTATAGTTGACACCAAAATTAGTAATATAGTAGACTGTGAAGACAGTTATTAAGAGCACACAGATCTTGATCAGTTAGGCTAGTAGGCTGTGGAGTGGCAGATGGAGTTTAATTTGGATATCTGGGAGACATTGCATTTTGGTAAGACAAACTAGACCAGGAATGACATGATTAATGGTAGGACCCTGTGGAGTGTTGACGAACAGAGAGACTTGAGGGCACAGGTGCATTGTTCCTTGAAAGTGGCACCACAGGTTCACAGGGTGGTGAAGGTGGCATTTTTCATGCTTGCCTTTGATTGATCAGAGCATTGAGCAGAGGAGTTGGAATGTGGAAGCTGTACAGGACATTGGTAGGTTCACTTGGAGTACTGCGAACAGTTCTTGTTGCTCTGCTATAGGAAGGATGTTATTAAATTAGAAAGCATGCAGAAAAGATTTACAAGGACATTACTGGGACTGGAGGGTTTGAGGTATAAAAGAGACTAGGTAGTCTGGGATATTTTTCCCTCGAGTGTACAATATTGAGGGAGTGACCCTATGGAGGAATATAAAATCATGAAAGGCATAGATAAAGTGAATAGCGAAGGGGTTTTGCCTCGAGTTGGGGAGTTCAAAACTAGAGGGCGTAGTTTTCACATGAGACAGGAAAGATTTTAAAAAGTGACATACAGTGGATGGGCCACTAGAGGAACTGGAAGAGGCAGGTACAGTTGCAACATTTAAAAAACATTTGGAAGGGTACATGAATAGGAAAAGTTTGGAGGGATATGGGCTACATGCAGATAAATGTGAACAGTTTAATTTGGGAAACCTGGTCAGCATGGGTGAGTTGGACTGAAGGGACTGTTTCTTTGCTGAATGACTCTCTGACTATGATCAATGTAAACTGATCTCAAAATGGAACATAATATCCGATGTTGTGTTGGAAGGTTCTAGGTCAGGCTTTACACAAGATCAATGTTGTGTTAAAACTATATTTGGACTGTCCAAACACCTTCCAGTATCCTTTTCTTTTCCTGTCAGAATTCAGTTGAAATCAAGCAAGTGAAGACCTCGCTATCAGAGCAGATATGTTTTTTTTTCCATCTCCATCAGGGAATGATGATGTACAATGATTTGTATGCTGAACTAATAAATATGGGATGCAGTCCAAGTCACTCCATTTAACAAACGCATAGTTTGTTAAGATAAAAATAAATATAGTTTTAGCAGTTTGAATAGGTGGACTTGGCTTTTATTTTTTCAATTTGGTAGGAATTGGCAAGACCGAGCAGAAAATTAAAAGTAAGGAATTTTAATGTAACTCCTTGTACTGGTTTAAAGAATATTATACTTGAAGCAATTTCCGCCCAAATTGGCAATGTTCCCAAATTAAACTTATCACCATCATGTATTGCTACAAAGTGGTCTGTTGCAAATTGAGGTGGTTCTAAGCTTCTAGCCTATTTTTAGGCATGGGAGATTTAACAGTAAGTTAGAACAAAAGCAAAAATATTTCAACTCAGTTGTCCAGAAACCCACCAGTGGTCTGGGTTTGACTAATATGGCATGGAAACATACCCTTCGGTCCAACCCGTCCCTGCCGACCAGGTATCCTAAATAAATCTAGTTCCATTTGCCAGCATTTAGCCAATGTCCCTCTAAACTCTTCCTATTTTTAAGCCTACACGAATGCCTTATAAATAAAGTGGTTGTACCCCCAGTCTCCACCACTTACTCTGGCAGCTCACTCATTTTACACACCACTCTCTGTCTGAAAAGGTTACCCCTTAGGTCCCATTTAAATCTTTACTCTGTCACCTTAAATCTATGTCCTCCAGTTTTGGACTCCCCTACCATGTGAAAAAGACCTTGGCTATTCACCCTATCCATGCTTGTAATGATTTTATAAACCTCCATAAGGTCACCCCTCAGCCTCCAATGCTTCAGAGAACATAACCCCAGCTTAATCAGCCTCTCCCAATAGCCGCAACCCTCCAACCTTGCAACATCATTGTAAATCTTATAAAACATTTGACAACCATGGCATGTCTCAAAGCTCTTGACAGTCAATTAATTAATTTTGTGGTACTGTCACTGTTATACTCAATAGCCAATTAGCCCATTGCAAACATGGTAATAGCCAGAAAATTTGTTTCTGAGATGTTGAATGAGAGATGGTCAGAGACATCTATAACTCTTCTGCTTGTCTTTAAAAACACTGCAATGGATCGTTTACATCCACCAAAGCAGGGAGATGAGACCTCACTTTAAAGTCACAACTAAAAGGTCTCACCTCCACCAACTGTGCTGCACTTGGACATCAGACTTGATTTTTGTACATATGAACTGGTGCGAATATTGAACAAGAAACAAGACTTCTACCAACTTTAGAACCAGATCTTGAAGCCTTTTAGTTTTAAGTTGACCAAAAATGTAATGGCATGGTCTGAATTATTTTAGTAAAAGTCATTTTCAAATAAATAAAATTGCATTATTCATAGGTAGAAACACAGACTGATGAAAATAATTTTTCGCATTTGACTAATTTTTATCTCAATAAAGAAAGCAGTAACAAAATTACCATGATTACATCAACGAATGTTTTTACTTCAAACCTTTTAAAAATAATTGTCCTAAAACACAGCCTGATTTGCATTGAATTTTCTTTTCCCATGTTCCCTGAAATGCAAATATGTTTGAACAAAAACTCAATAGAGAACTACTGCTCAAAACTGTTGCCGTTTTCATCACTGCTCACCAATTATACCAGAAGCAGAAATTCTGGAAAGTATAATTTATTGCATCCATTCATTTGCCAAGCACAATATGGAGTGCAAATAGCAGTAGCTGTTGCTTCTGCCTGATCGTTTCTTGCAGCCAAGCTCAGAACTGCAAACTTGCAAAGCTTGAATAATATTTATAAATCCCACAGCAAAGACCTCACTGCTTCTGTCGGTTCTCTTTGTCCCCCAGAAGATTCTGTACTTGAGGCTGGTTGGATTTCAGATCTGTCCAGTTAGGAGAAAATCAGATAGCTTTGTGTCATGAGTTGTATCTCTGAGGAGTTTTATTAAGACTGGCCAGACCTATTTAGTGACCTGTATCGGCCATCAGTACTGATGAGACTCATTACTTTCTAAAGATCTTCTGGCTTTTTATTATTACATATGAAATGTTTAAATAAAAGGCAAAATCAAAGGTTATCTTGAACAAGTCACACTCTTACAATCGCATGTGAGAATGTGGGGAAATGAAATAGTGAGTATAGCAAATTGTAATGATTAAAATGGGTACAAAAATGTATACACCTGTCAAATAGTTTTTCAGTCCAGCACTTCAGCACAGCTTAACAAAAGGAAGGAATAGGGTTACTTGAACTTGTTATGTTAATCTCCATGTTCTACCCACCACCTCATTTGCATGGCAAGATGCCAGGATTGAGGGAGCTGCAGATTAATGTATAAACAAAACAATTCAGGAGACACGCCGGTGTTACTAAATCACCTTCTGTTTAGTCCAAGAACTGTGTAGTTTGGGTGGCATGGTGGCTTAGTGGTTAGCCCTGCGGTCTCACCATACAAGGGACTTGGGTTCAATTCCACCCTCTTGTAATTATCTGTGTGGACTTTTCATCTTCTCCCCATGTGGGCATGGGTTTCCTCCCAATGCAAAGATGGGCAGGTTAGATGGTTTGGCCATGCTAAGTTGTCCAGGGATGTGCAGGCTAGGTGAATTGGTCATGGGAAAATACAATTGTATCGGGATGGGGTAGGGAGAATCAGTCTGAGCGGGGTGCTCTTCAGAGGGTCAATGTGGGCTCGATAGGCCAAATGGCCTACTTCCAAACTTATGACACTTTTTCAAAATGCTGAACAAAAAAACTCCATTTTCTTTGCAGGGTACAGCCACATTCAGTTTTATACCCTTTCGTAAGGGTTTTCAATTCATTGCATTTTCTCTTGACACTGAACCTTTTATTAAATGATATCACTGGTGTACTTTAAAATAATTAACATCGTCTTTCAAAGTTTCAAACTCAACATTCTGTGGTTAAACACGAAAGGATCATCCAAATTCAAAGTGATCCTAATTAGAACACCTCAGATCTGGTGATGGTCACAAATACCAAATTGGAGTCATTTTGGATTTTGGATGACACACAGAGGCTGTTTCTGCGAAATGCATTTGTTTTTTCTTGAAGTGCTAACCAAAAGCCATATTGGACAAAAACAATGCTTGAGCATCATGTTCAGCAAATCCAAAATTCACAATCATATCCGAATTATACATTCAAACTTCAAAGCAGTTTACGGATATAAAACCTACTTCAGTGTTTCACTACTTCAAGCAAAATGTGTTTTTTTTGGATAAAGATACTTGTTCCGTCATGAAAATATCAACTTTTATAGAGTCATGGAGATGTACAGCATGGAAACGGACCCTTCAGTCCAACTCATCCATTCCGACCAGATATCCTGGATTAATCTAGTCCCAGTTGCCAGCACTTGGCCCATATCCCTCTAAACCCTTCCTATTCATATACCTATCCAGATGCCTTCTAAATGTTGTAATTGTACCAGCTTCCACCACCTCCTCTGGCAGCTCATTCCATACAGACATCACCCTCTGCTTGAAAAAGTTGTCCCTTAGGTCCCTTTTGAATCTTTCCCCTCTCACCCTGAATTTATGCCTCTAGTTCTGGATTCCCTCACGCCAGTGAAAAGACCTTGTCTATTTACCCTATCCATGCCCTTCATGATTTTATAAACCTCCATAAGGTCACCCCTCAGCCTCCAACACTCCAGGCAAAACAGTGCCTCTCTATAGCTCAAACCGTCCAACCATGGCACCATCCTTGTAAATATTTTCTGAACCCTTTCAAGTTTTACAGCATCCTTACAAAAGGATGTTGTTTTGTCACCTTCTTTCTGAGTGTAGAGTCAGAGTCAGGTCATTCAGCACAGAAACAGACCCCTTGGTCCAACCATAATCCCAAACTATTCTATTTACACTTGCCTGCACTTGGCCCATACCCATCCAAATATTTCTTATTCGTGTACTTATCTAAAAGTCGTTTCGACATTGCAACTGTACCCACATCCACTACTTCCTCTGGAAACTAATTTCACACACAAACCACTGATTAAAAAATGCCCCTTATGTCTTTTTTAAAGCTTTCTCTTCTCACATTAAAAATGTGCCCCCTAGTCTTGATATTCCCCACCTTAGGGAAAAGGCACCTGCCAATCACCTTATCAATATCCCTCATGTTTTTTATAAACTTCTGTAAGGTCAAGTCTGAACCTCCCATGCTCCAGTAAAAAAAATCCCAGCCTATCCAGCCTCTCCTTATAATTCAAATCTTCCATACAGCATAAGAACTGCTTACAGGACAGTAGGCAACATGACTCCAAATCTCGACAGAGATTCTTCAGCTGGTTGCCAAGTTGAGGAAGTAACTGAAAGAGCTACCAGTTCCCCAGGCTTCCCAGTGGTAGCTGCCCAGTATATGCCAGAATGACTGGGATCCATAACTTCCAGTGGAGAGATTTGTACCTCATAATCTACAACATCATTTGGAGGCTCACAATCCTAATAAGGGGGTGGGGGTGGGGGTGGGGGTGGGGGGGGGGGGTTCAATTGACCATTGTCCAAACCAAAACCCAATAAAACTGATAAATGATGCATTTTGGCAGACTGAACCAATATGTCATACATTTCATTTCATTTGATATATATGAGGATTACTGATTTTGAAGCTTTCTCCCCCCTCTTCTGGATAATAGTGGCATCAAATTACCAAAAAAAATGACTTTGCTCCCCATTTTAGATCTGATTTTATTTTCCAGATGCCATTTTGCCAGCCCTCAGTTGGCAGGCTGGGAAGGTGGGAGTAAACTTCCAGTCAGCTGCATTGAGCAGCAGCATTTCCTTTGTCAGCCAACTGGAAGCGGATGCTCAATTCAACCACACAAAAGCTTAACCAGATGTGTCTCACCCTGCACCACTTGCATTTGTCAGGAACAGAATGACCCTCTGTTACAGGGAGAGTCCAACAGCTGCATGGAGATGATGCCAACACTGGAAAAATTGGTTTTACAAACACCAGTGACTGCAAGTGTAGCCCAAGTAGAGGGAGAAGATATACAATTGTATATCACCCCCATGAAAATGACACAAAAAGGAGGTATCTTCTTATTCTCCTGGCAGCCACAACCTCTCCTGATAGAAGTTCCAGGCTTGCTGGACTGCTGGCTCTCTGTGCTGACAGTGTAGAAAGCCAAGATTAGGGTTGTGCTGTAAATGATGATTCCTGATGAAGGGCTCCTGCCGAAATGTCGATTTTCCTATTTCTCGGATGCTGCCTGACCTGGTGTGCTTTTCCAGCACCCCACTCTCATCTCTGATCTCCAGCATCTGCAGTCCTCACTTTCGCACAGTATAGAAAGCCATCCCAACATCTTTAATTGTTTCCACTCTCTATTCCTTTCAGATAAATTTCTGTCCTCTGTTCACATCTCCTGACAATTCTTCATGGCTCATTTTGCACTTCTGCTGAAGTCTAATTTTATATCTAACATTTTCTCATTTTGTAGCTTTTATTCTGATTTTTTGACACAATCGGTTTCTTTTCCTCTCTATCATGAGCATCAAATTATATTAGCTTCTCACTCTAATTTTGTGCTATTTTGAACTCGGGGAGCAAAATTTCGACAAAAACTTCAATAACATTTCAATCACCTGATCCCCATATGGTTCAGACCATTGTGTAACACTGAATCATCATTCTCAGGAAAAGTACATTAAAATTCTCAATCATACGCTA